>NC_066620.1:28874093-29107519 GCF_025201925.1 Gopherus flavomarginatus | reverse complement strand
CCCCCACGGGCAGCAAAGCCCCAGGTTATAGGGGAGGGAAGGGAAGGCAACAAGTGAAACCTCAGCTTCTGCTGCCGACACTCCTTCAACTGACTCTCAGTTTGCCCTGTTCACTCTGTGTCGCTGCCGCTCCACGGCATTGTCCTTCACCCTGCTGCTGAGAGCTCCTGTGTTGCCACTTCCCCTGCTGTCACCTGCCTGTCTCCTGCAGCCTCTGCACGGCCATGTAGTGGGGGAACCTCACTACAAGTGCAGACTGGGCAGCCTCTTTCATTGTAACACCATGGGCAGGGCGTGAACCACAGCTGGAGGAGACTAATGCCCTTGCCCTGCCCCTTCCACCTGAGGCCCCTCTCCTTCTGCAAACACCACTATGCTCAGTGTACACCAGCCCTTAGATCCCTCTTGGTATTTCAATGCAGGCACAGACCTGTGAGGGGAAAACATCAGCTCAAAAAACACAGAGACTGAATTCCCCACATTTAATCTCGCTCCTTTCCAGAAAGTCACAAAATTCATTTAATTCTTGCTAGGAGAGAGAAAAAAATAAGTGACACTATGTTTTTGGCCTAGTTAAATAAAATTAAGTGTTTAGTTAACATAGTAAACATACGTCCTGATTCCGCTAAATAACACCATAACATGAAATAAGAAGAGACAAATCTTGTCAGTGACAAATCATTTCGCAATGATCTTCCCATTTTAACCTTCTGCCCCTCTGGTTGGCAGCAACAAGGGCTGGGTTCAATATCCAGGGTTCAGTTTCAATAATACAATGCAAAACCAGCTCGAGCCCTCACCCAGTGACCTGGGAAAATCTTACACACACCCCTGGGCACCTCGAAGAGGCAATACTCCCCCTCAAGCAAGAATAGAGTCTTGGTGTAGCAGAAAAGGTTTAATTACATGAGATAAACACACAAGTATTAAATTGGGAAAACACCTCAACTAGAGTTCATAGATCAAACCGTGAGCAAAGACCCACCCCAGGAAATTGGGCCGTGTCCTTTTCTCTGGGCTCTTGAGTCCAGCAACCCCCAAATCACCCACAGTCCCAAAAGACCCACAATCTAAAAGTCTCTGTCCTGGGTCAGTGCAGCCCCAGAGTTTGAAAGTCTATCTGCAGAGGTTTCTCCTCCCCCCTCCCCGCCAGCCTGAGTAGAAAGAGGCACCTTACATGGGCCGGCCAACTGCCCTGACTCTCCATAGGGTTCTGCTTCCGCCTTCTCCACGAACTGCTCCGCTCTACCAGGCACTCCACTCTGCTCCTCCAGCCGTCCTCACAAACTGCTCCACTCCACTCCGCCAGCTGCTCTGCTCCACCAGCTGTCCCGTGATCGCGCCAGCCGTCCCCACAAACTGCTCAGCTCCACACGCTCCATGGGCCAGTCCACCCATCTGCTCTGCCAGCTGCTCTGTTCACCAGTTGTCCTGTGATCCACTCCAGCCACCCCCACAAACTGCTCCATGCCACTCTGCCAGCTGCTCTGTTCTGCAGTATAGCTTCAGGCTCCCCTACTAGTCAGCACAGCACTCAGTGCTCTCAGCTCAGTAATTCCAGCTCTTTAGTGATTCCAACTCTTAGTGATTTCAGCTCATAGTAGGGGAGCCCCAGTGTTAGTGCACCATTAGCCCAAAGTGAGTTTAGCTCAGTAATATGTATCTAGACTCTTAAGGGAATAAGAAAAATCAACTCTGATATTCCACAGTGGAGAGAAGAGTGGGTGGAATTGCTGCTTCTAGCTCACACAAGGCAACAGTCCCACCAAGCACAAATACTGTCCCCAACCTCTCTCAATTCACTGGGTTTTGGAACCCATGTCCCTTGTCTGGCAAGTGTCACTTAATTTATGTTGAGACATTTCTGTCATAAAGCAGTCTCGTCGTTCCTCATTCACATAATCAGGTGACAACACTTTATTCCTCTTGCCCCACCCAGTAACAAAGAAATTGGGGATCCCAGAGCTGTCAAAATAACCATTCCAGGCTGCCATGCGCTATGCTAGATGGGGTGGGTGTGCCAATGCAAATACTTAAAATTCCTTTCCACACTCCCCATAATTCACCACCAGATGTCAGGGTAGGCTCATCCTGACTCTGCTTACACCATTATTAATTTCCACACTGCTCCCATTGGAAGTCTGGGCATGTCCAATGCCACTGCTCTGCATTCATCTTCCCCTTAGAATTGTTCTCAGACATTCCCAAATTTGGAAAATTGTGCAGTTCAGAATGTGAATAGTGACCCCGGCTCCTTCCTGCACCTGCTCTACATCGCTCCACAGCAGCTTCTCCCCCTGCAGAGTCATCCCAGCACTGCAGTGCAGCCGCCCAGGGTTTTGCAAAAATTAATAATACAGAGTTTGGAATTAAGTTAACATTTGTGAGTTGTGGAAATAATAAAAGGCAACAGTTGTGATGTTACAAGAGGGCAGTTTTTGGTTTAATAATAAAACCCAATTATACAAATGTAACTGTATGTGCAGCTCTGTGCACTCACATTGGATGGAAGCTTAGTAATTAAATTATACAAGAGGGTCAGGTAAAGTGGCTACTACCACCACTATGTTTTGTCCTGAGAAGCCTTTACAGACATTCTGAGGGGAAATGGGCCCTTTGCCCCCAGAAATGGTCTATAGGGGATGGTTGCAGGCAGCAGGCGGAAAGATAATCTCATCAAAATTATTTGACTACTGGGTAATGTAGGCAAAATCACTAAAGGAATGTCCGGGGTTTCTATTGGAACTTAACTTGGCTGCCCCTGGCTGTCTCTGGTTGTACAAGATGGAAGTGTAATCGGGGTACAGTTGTGTAAAAAAATTATTGCAGTGCAAGGGATGTTAGACAAAACAAAATTTTGTGTGTAATTGTGTAAGGTTTTAAAAGCCTAAACTGAAACTTATGGTTTGTAACATAATGTTCTGAAGGTTAAACTATGAAGGAATGTGCATTTTCCCAGGACGTGTGCAGTGTATATTGGAGAAGGGGTAAAAGAAATGCAAACAAAACATGGCACTTAATTAAAACCATATTAGGGCTCCAAAGGGAGCCACAATAGGTTGTGGTTTCTTTTTCAGATCTGTGTGTTTTGAAGCAGAAGATGAAAGTGGACAGTAATCAGAACTCGGGTGGAAGTTGATTGTGTCCCTTTTAAGACAGTCTCTGAGCTGCTGATGACTTTGAATCCAAAAGCAAGCCCGAAAGCCTGTGTGAATGCAAATAACCTAGCTGATGGGGGAAGGAGAGAACTGCCCATCAGTGGCAGCACAAAGGAGTTGCAAATAATAAATACATCTGGTCTGCAAACAGTCTACTGGAAGATTCAGATTGTGACCCTCCAGGAAAGGGAGGTGAAAAAAACAAGTCAAGCCTGAAAATAAGGGGGACAGGTTAACCCTAAGGAGTGTGTGTGTGTGTGTATGTACAGTGTTAAAGCTAAATCTAAAGCTGTCTCTCAGCTATTACCTGAGGATGAACTGAAAGCTTGGTACAGCAGAGAAACTATTGCAAACTTGGTCTGTTGTACAAGAGGGGAAACTGAGGCACACCACCTCATGAATTTCATAGATGACCAGTGAGTGGGGTAATTCACTTTCTGACTAGTTAACAAAATAAGGACAGCCTGGAGGTAATTCTTCTGTTTTTCCTGCAATTAGCAAGGAAATTTGTAAAAGGAAGAGGTATTATTATTATTAAGCACTAATCTGTCCCCACCTGGGGTGTGTGTGGAAATTGTTTCTTTAGTTTTTCAGATACTCTACAAGCAAGCTGGTGCCAGCAAAAGACTAACCCATAATACCATGAATCTATGTTTTGTGTTGTTTGTCTGTGGTGTTTGTCTTGTTAGCATTGTTGTGTTTCAATGAACAGAAAACCTCATGACATGGATGGGGATGGCTTCAAAAGTCTGACCTGGGGGAAGATGTGTATGGAAATTCAAAATGCTCGACTAGGAGGCCAGCACCTATGTAATAGCTACCGTGGTATCTGGAAGTGAATTGGCATCTAAGGTGGGCCCCACAAGCCCTATGGGAATAATGAGAAGGGGATATGCTCACTAGGAATCAATGGAGGGGTGTGTAAAATGGTGTAAATCCAGAGAAGATGTTTGAATTGCCCCTCACTGATGGCTGTGGAGAAGCACACCCATTGGCCCGTGGCAAGGGATGGACAATTGGGTGTACTGTGTATGAGGTGTTTTGCTGGAAATGTATATATTACTGGGGGCACAATTACACCAGCCCCTAACCAAATTCCACACTACACACTGCTATCTGGGCTTTGGTGCAGAGCTAGATCTGTGAATCTTACTGCTGTGAATAATCGAAACAGTGCATACAGCCTGATTCCACATCATGTGGTTAAGTTGGTTTGGACAATAACCCATTTCTCTGTGGACATTCAATGGACTTATGATATGGACTAAAGCACAAAAACCTGCAGCGGCAGTGTATTGCAACTGCTAGCAACTGGACATGTAAAGAGCTTGACATTGTCAAAGGAGGAGAGGAGATGCTTCGGTGGTGGCCAGGATGTTGGACCATGCTGCAGTGCTCAGGTCTCTTGGTGTTGCTGTGGATTATTACAGCGGCTGGTGTATTGCTAAGTATACTTGTGTCACGTTGCCTATGGAAATAACCTAGAAGTAACGGAGTAAGCCCCTCCCCCTGTACTAGGACAACCTGGACCCAACCTTCTCGGGCCTACTATAGTGGGAAGTCTGGAACACTAATTGGAACAGGTGTGGCCATGCCCATACGAGAGAAGGTGCAGGGCACTGCACTATGCACGGGGCAAGTGGGACAAATGGAATATCAACACCTTCCACCTTGATGCCTGGCCCTAATCAGGAAATGTGTCACCATATGTCCTATGTTTGCTAAGGGGGAGAACAGGAACAGAAACACAGCAAGGCTCTGTGGCATCAGGGCTGGGATGGGTGGACACTGAGGAAGGAAACTGGAATCGTTTGCTGGAAAGTTCAATCCAATAAACATCTAATTGTTTGCACCTTCAGACTTTGGGTATTGCTGTTCTGTGTGTATGCAAGAAGGACCTGGTAATGGGAGGGTGAAGGGATAAACCCTCTAACACTAATTAACATCTAACATATTTGAACCTCTTCTTTTCACACCATTGCTCATTCTCAGGGGCTGCTTTGTCTTCAGACAGATCCATTCTCTTTCAGGACAGCCTTGCTCTTCCTGTCCGTTTCACTCACTGGGGTGTCGGAGAAAACACTCCCCTTCCCTCTAGTCTCAGACAAACACTAGTATTAACTGTTTGCTGCTGATGGTTTTAGAAAGCATTTGTCAAGATGCCACTTCTGGGGGATTTTTCCCTAGGTCCAGTATTTTGTGTTCAAACATCTCCCAGCTTCCTTGGTGAAAATAAGGCCAAAGTTTCCTTGCAATATACAGGAAGAAGGCAGTTTTTCCACCCTAGAGGGGACTTGAACCCACAATCTCCAACTTAGAAAGTCAGCACCTTGTCTACTAGGCTACTGATGAAAGAACAGCAGTCCCACCTCCTAAATGCACATTCCTCACATTCACTTGGAAGCCAAACACCCTCTTTCTGCACCTTACAGAAATGTCTGCATCCCCTGGCAGCGAGGCCACTGGGCAGGTCACTTACAGAGCTGAGCACCACCTTTCTGCCAGCCATCTTTAGAGAAGAAGGCTCTTTCCCCTGACAGCCACACAGAGCTGCCTAGCATCCCGAGAGCCTCCCTCATGTTCTCCCGCAGCAGCCGCCTGCCGGTGTGGGTGGGTAAAGGGGACCAGGAAGCAGTGCGGCCTGAGGCCAGGACAGGAGGCCCTCGCCACACCCAGGCCTGCCTCTTGCCTTGAGCCCAGGCAGCCAGAGGTGCCGGGGAACTCCCTGGCAGGCTGCCGCCTCGCCTCAGTCACCTCTTGCTGCTCTGCTGGTCACTGTCTCACTCGAAGGCCCAGAGCAAAGGAAACAAGCACGTCTTTAGCAGAGGCTGGTTCTGATCCATCAATTGCTGGGTTACAGGCCCAGCCTGCTTCTGCTGCACCACTCTGCTGGATTTTCACAAGTAACAGCCAGCACCCAGCCTCCAGCCTCCGCACTACACCTTGTGGACACTAGCACTGGCAGGCAGGTGCGCAGTCTGCTAGGCAACAGCCTTGGTAACAGCAGATTTGTATCCATGTGTCTCTGTGATGCAATGGGTCAGGGTGTTTGTCTCTTAACCCCCTGTGGTCGCTACCCTTAGCTGCAGGCTGAGGTCTCAGGGGAACTGATAGTTTGCTGCTAAGAAGGGAGCCAGTGCAGCCCTCTGGTGCTCTGCTCCGAGCATCTGCCTAGCCTAGGCTGTCCGCTGGCCTCAGGTGCTTCCCCCTCCATGCTCTGGATCAGGGGGTCTCATCACAATTTTTTTGGTGGCCTCAGAGTGCGGCCATGCCTGCAGATGTGTTTCTTGGAGCCCCTGGCAGGCTGAGTGGTACATGACGCCGATCCCCTGCTGGTAGCACCAGCAAAAACCAGTGCATCTGCCTGCCAGCGCTAGAGCTCACAAGGTGCCAGTGTGGATACTGGAGACTGGTGTCAGGGACTCTAACCCAGATGCAAAAGTTTGTTGTCTGACCGCGAGAGAGACAGGCAACACCAGCAAGGTCCGATCAAAAGCTCTTTATTGACAAGTTCACACATCAATAGAGAGCAGCTCGTCTCCAGAGAGAACCAGCCTGCTCTTTACATCTTAGTATAAGCCTATATAGACAGTTCTGTCGAGTCATAAATTATTCACTGGAGCAACTCACTCCCTTCTTCTAACAACTAGAAACTAGGCACCTTTAGTATACATGTTTTACAGCATTAGCTGATTAACAATATCTTAGCAAGCACCAGAAGTTAGGAATGTAGGGGAGTTAAAACAGACAGAGAACTGAACCAAGGAGTGAAAACAGGGAGGCTGGGATTTCTTATCAGTTCTTCAAAGGAACTATTCCTAACACAACACACTTGGTACTATACCAGGAATGCAGCCCCTCCCTTATCTCACTTTTTCCCAGCGCTTCGTGAGACATGCTGCTTCTCAGTTCTTTTCCACTCAGAGATTACCCACAAACCTCTGTTAGCCTGACTTTGGTTAGGTTGGCATACCTGGTTTTGTCTGCTATATCTTTATTCAGGCCTAACACTGGGTGCTGGGGATTGTGGATGAAAAGCCAGCAGAGTGGTGCAGCAGAAGTGTGCTAGGCCTGTAACCCAGCGGTTGATAGATCAAAACCATTCTCTGCTTTGCCTGTGCTCAGGGCCGGCTTTAAGAAGTGCAGGGTCCTATTCAAACAGTTCCGACAGGGTCCTGGCAGGGATGACCCCAAAAAAACCCAACCATGTGGGGCTTGTACTCACTGGATGGTGCTCTGAGTCTTTGGGGGCAGATCCTTCACTTGCTCCGGGTCTTCAGCGGCACTGAAGTGCCACTGAAGACCCGGAGCAAGCGAAGGACCCACCCCCCTGAAGTGCTGCTGAAGACCTGGAGTACTGCCAGGTGAGTAAAAATTAAAAAGGAGTCTCTAGCCAGGGAAAAGATTCTCAGTGGGTGTGGGGCCTGAACTGGTAGAATTGGCCTAAAGCCGGCCCTGCTTGTGCTTGTTTCTTTTTGCTCTGGGCATTCAAGCGAGGCGGCGACCAGCAGAGCACCAAGAACCTGGGCCATGAGGTGACTGAGGCGAGGCAGTGGCCTGCCAGGGAGCTCCCTGGCACCTCTGGCTGCCTGGGTTGAAGGCAAGAGGCAGGTCTGGGCCTGACAAGGGTCTCCTGTCCTAGAATGAGGCTGCAGTGCTTCCTGGTCCCCTTTTCCCACCCACACCGGCAGGCGGCTGCTGCGGGAGAACATGAGGGAGGCTCTCGGGATGCTAGGCAGCTCTGTGTGGCTGTCAAGGGAAAGAGCTGAGGCTCCCGACTCGACCTGCTATTGACTCACGTGGCCCTGTGCGCCGTCAGCTGGGGCGGGCCAGGCTGCGGACGTGGCTCAGGCTTGGCCAGCATGGCTGGGCTTTCCTGACGCAGTATATCCCTGGGTGTCAGGTCGCTGTGCAGCTTTGATCTAAACTGACTAGCAGCCCACAGCCTCCCCCTGGGTCTGCCCCACCTGGTTACTCCTTACAGGCTGACCTTACCCCCTTCCAGCCCCAGATTGGCCCCCTAATCATCCTACTGCCACTCAGAGTCACAGACATGGAGGTGCTGAAGGAGGGAGGGGTGACTGTAGGGTGGGGTTCTTCTCTAAAAATGGCTGGTAGAAAGGTGATGCTCAGCTCTGTCAGCGACCTGCCCGGTTGCCTTTCTGCCAGGGGATGCAGACATTTCTGTAAGGCTATTAAATGGGGTATTTGGCTTCTGAGTGAATGTGAGGAATGTGCACTTATGAGAGGGAATTTCCATCCCTTCTTCAATTTGCATTCAGTGGCCTAATGGATAAGGCAATGGCTTTCTAAGTCAGAGGCTGGGGGTTCAAGTCTCATCTGGGGTGAACAATTATCTCCCTTCTGTATATTGCATGGAAACCATGGTCTCCTTTTCTCCAAGGAAGCTGGGAGATGTTTGTTTGAACACAAAGTACTGCAGCTTGGGAACAATCCCCCAGAAATGGCATCTTCCACTCCACAAATGCTTTCTTTGTGTTTCTCCTTTGAAGAACTGATAAGAAATCGCAGCCCCCCTGTTTTCACTCCTTGGTTCAGTTCTCTGTCTGTTTTAACTCCCTTACATTCCTAACTTCTGGTGCTTGCTAAGATATTGTTAATCACCTAATGCTGTAAAACATGTATACTAAAAGTGTCTAGTTTCTAGTTGTTAAAAGAAGGGGGTGGGTTGCTCCAGTGAATAATTTATGACGCGACGGAACTGTCTATATAGGCTTATACTAAGATGTAAAGAGCAGGCTGGTTCTCTCTGGAGAAGAGCTGCTCTCTATTGATGCATGCACTTGTCAATAAAGAGCTTTTGATTGGACCTTGCTGGTGTTGCCTGTCTCTCTCGCGGTCAGACAACAAACTTTGCCGTCTGGGGGTTAGAGTCCCTGACAGAATCATCTACCTACATTGTTAACATCTAGGCCTTTCCAGACAGGTGTGAAAATCCACATCCTAACAGCTGCCTCTGTGCTCCACTTTGCCAGCTGCCTGCTATCTCCCTGTTGTTCACGCTGGCAAACTAAAGAGCGCTCTGAGCCAGCCCTGTGTGCCCTGCCTTCCCCTGCCAGTGCTCGCCCTCCATGCCATGGGGAGCTGGGCCATTGCGGGGTTTGCTGCTTTGTGCTCATGGAAGTAGCCTGTCACATCCCTGGACATGGATCCCTTTGGTGTCCCAGCGGCTCATCATCCCGCAGGGTGCCCTGGGTGCAAGGACTGTGGGCAGTACGAGGCTTCTTCTGTATATCTCTGGAGTAGCCTCTAGCCACTCTCCCCCCTGCCTGCACACAGTCCCTAGGTACTCCCTGCCTGCACCCTGAGCTCCATCCTGCCTGCACACAGTCCCTAGGTACTCCCTGCCTGCACTCTGAGTTGGCTGAAAGGCTGAAAATTGAAGGTGAGATCAGGCTGAGTCTTTCTAACATATGTCCTCAGTTAGAAAAAAGGTGCCAGGAGATGCAGGCACACCTGTGCCATTAAGAACATTACTAGTCTGTAAGTTATTTTATATTTTTATAAACACCTCTAGAAAGACACCGCTTGGTGCCAATCCTCTGTTTACAATTCTATTTGGAAACCCATCACTTAGCCAGCTTTTAATCCATTTAATGTGTGCCATGTTCAGTTTGTATCTCTTTAATTTTTTCACCAAATTTTGTGCGCTACCACGTCAAACATTTTACAAAAATCTAAGTCTTACATCAACACTAATCCCTTTATCAGCCACACTGGACAGGATCTATTTTCCATAAATAATATTTGATTATTCGAATTGTATTCTCAATGGTGACTGGCATTAATTATATTACCCTCCTTTAATTTTTTATTAATGGAGTTCCTTAGTCACTCCACTCTCTTACCAGAGATTGACGTGAGACTGATCGGCCTATAATTACCTTGAACCTTCTATTTACTCTTTTCAGATACTGGTACAACGTTAGTTTTCTTCCAGTCTTCTGGAACTTCCTCAGTGTTCCAAGGCTTATTGAGAATCAACATTTACAGTCCAGTGAGCTTCTCTGCCAGCTCTTTTCAAACTCTTGGATTCAAGTGATCTGGACCTGCTGATTTTACAGTCTGTAACGTTAGTTGCTGCTGTTTCACACCGTCCAGAGCTACTAGCGGAATGCAAAGAGCAGCATCATATGATACAACTTCACCATCTGGCTTTTCCCCAAATACAGGCACAAAATCGACTGGAGGGGTTGTTAGATCCATGCTTAAATCTCTCACCGGAAGGCTTTTATTCTAACCATCAGATCACTGTTGTGGCTCAGCTCTGCTCCCTTTCCAGTTTCTGTGGACATCAGAACTGGGCACAGGATTCCAGTCTGTGTCTCACCAGTGCCATATACAACAGTACGATTTAGTCCCCCCTCCTACTCACTGCTCCCCTGTTTGTACATCCAAGGTTCGCATTAGTCCGTGTTGCCACACCTGGCACTGGGAGTTCATGTTCCGTTATTTCTTCACTAGGACCCTAAATCCTTTTCTGTCACTGGTGTCCGGAATACAGTCTCCTTCAGACACCTGAAATGCAGCATTCATACATCAGGGAAATGTTGCACTATCTCCAATACCTCTGGGTGGGACCTGAGGACTTTCTAATGGTGGCCCTGGTAGGTAGCTACACAAGAGAAAGGGAGTCAGAGACAATTAGGCAGAGGATCATTCTCAGCAATCTCCTGAAACTTCTGCCCCCTCCGTTAAATCCCTTGGTAACCCGACTCACAAGAGCATTCCTAGACAAGACATCAGCAGAGAACTCCTGTGTCCTCTTTGTGCCTATATTTGTGCCGGCCCCAGCCCCCGGAAGGACACTCCCAGAGATCGGATTCGTTCCCAGATCAGTTCACATCGTCCAGCCAGATCTGCCCAGATCCTTGCCCTTAATGAGCAGAGACAGTTGCATTGCTGGCACGTCCACATCTCAGTTGTTTGCAAATGATGTTGGAGTCTGCCAGGTCCCTGAAATCATCACAGACTGTTCCCCAGCTGCCACTGTAATAAATCCCCACTCTCCCAGCACAGCGACCTGCCCCATTCACCAGTCTGATCCGCCTGCTTCCTGCAGAGATAGAGCCCAACTCTTAATGTGTATTTTCCTACTGAACTGAGAATGTTTGTGAGATTTGGAAATGAATCACCTGAACAAACCACACCAACATCCTCAGCTATTCCTGCCTGGGCTGTCTCAGCCGTGGAGTTGTCACAGTGAGTCAGAGGAGTCTCATTTCCTGCACCCTGGGCCCTTCTCAGTGACTCTGCACTGGAACTGCTCACCATGCTGGCATCTCTCATGTCCCACTGCTCATCCAGCCCTCTGCCCTATGCACCACGGAGGGAAATCTCAGCTCTCCCATCCCACTGGCTCTTTCTACTCAGCAGTGTGCGTGATTCAGAGCGACCTGGGCTCAGGAGAGATGGGAAATACACTGAATAACTCTCTCTCATCTACACTAGAAATAACACAGAGGGAGCACGACATTATGGGCTGTTTCTCAATAAGAAGGTCTAAGCTAGGGATCAGAGTGTGTCACAGTGTTGAAGAGAAGAGCTTCTGTCAGAGACACTTTATAAGTGGAAGGTGCTCTAAGGATTGTGAAACTCTGAGCTTGACAGAAGTTTGGAATAGACCATGGTTATCCACCAGTCACTTTGCTCCAGCCCATGGCACAAAGCACCATAAACCCAGTAGAATCTGGCCAAGAGAATATTCACCTCAAATTAGTATCTGCTACACACGCCCCCTTCCCAGTCACCACTATTCAGGATGTAGCTGAGTGAGAAGGAGGCATGGCTGAAGCACTTAGCAGGCAATTGAAAACTAGTATAGAGTCCAGTAGCCCTGAGAACACTGCTTAATTCTGAGCACTGGGTCTGCCACTAGTCGGCAGTGAGACTGAGGAGACATAACTGGCACTTTAAAGCACATTTACCCCCCTTCCTTCACAAGCTGCACTAAGCACAGTTTCACAGCCCCGGGCACAGCACTGGGGGTTGGGTAAGTACAGGGCAGGGGCAATAACCCGAAGTCGCTCCTTTGCCTCCTGGTTCTGCCACTCCCTCAGCCCCCTCCGCTGAAGAGAGACCACAAGAAAAAAATATCCTCCCCTTTTCCTTCCTTCTTCACCTCCTCCTCCAGCACCAGCTGGGCTTCAGAGCCACCTTCCCCACTGTGCGGCTGCCTTTCTTTGCATGGGGTGCTGGGGGCCAATGGGGCGGCTGATCCTCATCCCCCCCCCCGCTGCACTGTGGGGGGCTGTGCTGCCACCCCTTCCCTTCCCGGCAGAGCCCACCCCGGCTTAGGGTGCTGGGCAGCTGCGGGCAGGCGAGATCCTCCTCCTCCTCATCCCTGGGGAGCCCAGCAACCAGCAGACACTGCCTGCAGCCCCAGAGTGAGCGAGCAGGGTTGGAGATGTGGGAGGGTGGTGCGGAGCCCAGGTCCAGTCTGCAGCCACACACAAAACCCAGCTCCGGACTTCGAGTCCAGAGCCCAGTGCTGGCTGTGTGGAAGGGCGCCTCTTCTGGAAAATGTGCTCGGGAGGAATGGCCACTATCCCTGCTCCCCCCTTAGCTATGCTACTGTGCCAGCTAGAAAAAAAACCTTTAAGAGGAGGCGTCCCTCTCCCTGTCAATGATCTCCCTCCTTCAGTTCAGTGACAGCCTGAATTGTTCCTTATCCCAGCAGAGATAGAGGATTCAAAGCAGCAAAATCAAACCACTGTGTAGCTCACAGGAATGAACATAAACACTCCCTGGTATCTGAGGAGATGTTTAGTTTTACCCTTGGTCAACTACAAGGCAGAAGAGAAAGGAGGTGGTGCCAGATATAAAGAGTGAAACACGACACAATCATAGTTATGTCCATAGTGACTGCAATTTTCTTTTACATACTTCTTCTTACCATTAGTGTATTGTTTTCTCTGGAGTCTAGACCTTGACTAGATCTTGACCAAGAAATGTGGATCTTAATAAAATAATTGACTGCCCCTGGTGAAGGCAATGGACTTGACACCCACTGAGGTATCCCTACACAGGTACAAGTACTAACAACATGGCTGCTTTTTAGCCATAGTTTTTAATCAGGGCAATAAATTGATATAAGCCCCTGTTAAATCATTTCTCAGCCCGAGTCCTTCACCCACATTCCCTAGAGCATTGGGCCACCATGTGGACATTTCATTTCCTGCCTTAATTTCACACAGAGACACAATTTCCTTTGCACAGATCTGTGAACAGCCAAACCTCTCTGTGTCTCTGGTGTGAGCCAGGGCATTCGATTCCAGTGAACCCTTCTCTCCTGCAATGGCGATGGTCAGAGGGGACATGGCACCTGCATCCCTGCCAGGGAGATATTGGCTCGGCTCTTTCTTTCTGCTGCTGTTGTTAGTCCATGAAGCATCAAGGGTGGAATGCAAGGCTGAGCTCACACACCAATCCCCTGAAATATTTCAGTGCCCCAGAGTAATCCTGCCCCCGGCTATTGAAATGATGTGCTGGAGATTTGACTAGGAAAGGGACTTTCTGAATTGTCAGAGTGGGGAATGAATAACAATCTACAGCAATGTTGTTAACACAAACACACTCTAATCATGCTCCAGCCGGAAGGGAAATGGACAGGAATTCTTGCCGTTCAGCCAAGGACACACTTACACTGATGCACCACCATGAGTGTGCTGGGGAAGCTGGTTTGAGCAAACAATTTGAAGTGACAATTCAGTGAGAACAGAATCATTGTGTAGTGAAACAGTTGTACCCTGTAGTTATGGCTGAGTGGTTATGGCAAAGGACTTGAAATCCATTGGGGTCACCCCATGCAGGTTTGAATCCTGCTAACTATGCAAGCACCAGAGTGTTATTATTACTGTAGTCTTAGTGCCTGATCATCCACAGTGTGAGCTGGAGCCAGATCTAGGTTCATTCTGTCTACACTTAAAACGCTGCTGTGGCACTGCTATAGCACTCTAGAGTACACAGGGAGAGGAGGGGTTTTCCCATCCCTGTAATAGCTACTGTCATAAACAGGTAGTTAAGGGTTAATGCCTCTTTTACCTGTAAAGGGTTAAGAAGCTCAGTAAACCTGGTTGACACCTGACCAGAGGACCAATAAGGGGACAAGATACTTTCAAATCTTGGTGGGGGGGATGTCTTTTGTTTGTGCTCTTTGTTTTGGGAATTGTTCACTCTTGGGACTAAGAGGGACCAGACATCAATCCAAGCTCTCCAAATCTTTCTGAACCAGTCTCTCATGTTTCAAACTTGTAAGTAACAGCCAGGCAAGGCGTGTTAGTCTTATTTTTGTTTTCTCAACTTGTAAATGTTCCTTTTTGCTGAGAGGATTTTACCTCTGTTTGCTGTAACTTTGAACCTAAGGCTAGAGGGGGTTCCTCTGGGCTATATGAATCTGATTACCCTGTAAAGTATATTCCATACTGATTTTACAGAGATGATTTTTACCTTTCTTTTCTTTAATTAAAAGCCTTGTTTTCTTAATACCTGATTGATTTTTCCTTGTTTTTAGATACAAGGGGATTGGATCTGGACTCACCAGGGGGTGGTGGGGGAAAGGGGGAGGGATGGTTAATTTCTCCTTGTTTTAAGATCCAAGGGGTTTGGATCTGTGTTCACCAGGGAATTGGTGAAGTCCCTCAAGGCTACTCAGGGAGGGGAAAGTTTTGGGAGGACAGGGACTGATCCAGTCACTGAAAATTCTGGATGGTGGCAGTGATACCAGATCTAAACTAGTAATTAAGCTTAGAAGTGTCCATGCAGGTCCCCACATCTATACCCTAAAGTTCAGAGTGGGGAAGGAACCTTGACATGGTAGCAGAGCGGTGGGATCATATTAAACCAAAAGCCAGTAGGATTTTTTTTCTCCTTTCTAGCTGCTTAGAAAGCAGCCTGAGGGCAGAGGTGTTAAGTTTTTTAACAAGGGTCTTTGTTAAGAGAAGGCTTCAAGCTGTGAGCAAGCAGTCAGCAAAAGGAATTTACAAGGTGAATTGTTTTTCTTTCTTTCTGCCTCTCGGATATAGCTAGTTAGAAAGTCTCTGTTAACCAAGCAGCCCTGAGCTGAGTGCATCCCAGTTCAGTGAACTGCAGAGGGGTGTGGCCAGCACAAGAAAGCAGGAAAATGAGCACCAGTGAAGCAGGTAACAAACTAGAAGTGGCTAGGCTGGAAGCAACAGAGAAAGACAACAAACATAAGAGAGGGATGGAACTAAAACAATTAGAAATTAATGCAGAAATAGCCAGGGAAGAAGCTGCCCACAAAAGAGCTATGGAGGCGAGAGAAAAAGAGACGGAGGCGAGAGAAAAAGAGAGAGAAAGAGAAGAGAAAGTCAAAGAAGCTGACCACCGGAGGGCTACGGAGATCCAGAGGGAGGCCCACCAGCAGGCCTTGGAATTAGCAAGGGCTAAGCAGGAATTACCAGCCAACTCTAACAACCCTACTCCAGGTACTGTTTCCCATCCCAGGAAATTCCCCACCTACAAGGCAGGTGATGATACTGAGGCCTTCTTAGAAAATTTCGAAAGAGCTTGCCATGGGTACAACATCCCTACAGACCAGGACATGATAGAGCTGAGGCCACAGCTCAGTGGATTCTTAGCAGAGGTGGCGGCTGAAATGCCTAAGGAACACATGAACGATTATAAACTTTTTCAAACCAAGGCCAGAATCAGAATGGGGCTAACACCTGAGCATGCCCGTTGGCGGTTCAGAACCTTAAGGTGGAAACCAGATGTGTCATTTACCCGACACGCCTACCACATTGGAAAGAATTGGGATGCCTGGATGTCAGGAGCAAGTGCTAACTCTCTGGAAGAGCTGCCCTTCCTAATGCAAATGGAGTAGTTCTTAGAGGGTGTTCCTGAGGAAATAGAAAGGTACATCCTAGATAGGAAGCCCAAAACTGTAACCGAGGAGGGGGAGATTGGAGCCAAATGGGTGGAAGTGGCAAAAAAGAAAAAAACTACTAGCAGTTGGAGCGAATATCAGAGGGGGCAAACCGAAACTAAACCCTATCACCAGGGGCAACCCAAGGCCCCACCTAGAACCCAAGGAAAGCCCCAGACACCCTATGGTCTCACCGCACCACTCTCCAGCAACCCACCTCAGCCCAGTGACCAGTCAGCTGAGCGATGTTTTAAATGTAATGAGCTGGGACACATAAAGGCCCAGTGCCCCAAGAACCCCAACCGATTACAGTTCATTACGCCACAATAACACCAAAGATCCCCAGGCCCAGATGCCTCTCAAATACCCTTGAAGCGAAGGGAAAACTTGAGAGTTAGCGGAAAGAAGGTTATCGCGTGGAGAGACACTGGGGCAAAAGTGTCAGTTATCCACCAATCCTTAGTGGACCCCAAATTCATCAAACCAGAGGCCCAAGTGAAAATTCACCCATTCATGTCAAAATCTTTAAACTTGCCTACAGTTGAGTTGCCTGTCCAGTACAAGGGCTGGTCAGGAATGTGGACTTTTGCAGTCTATGATAATTATCCCAACTCCATGCTACTGGAGGAAGACTTGGCCAACTATGTGAAGCTGACCAAGAAGGTGAGAATGGTCACACGCAACCAAGACAAGCAGGCTTCCACACCCATCCCTGTTCCTGAGCCATCCACCAGGGCCTCGTCTGTGTTACCAGAGACCCAGACAGAGGTGCCGGAGCCGGATCTTCTACCCATGAATGCTACAGCCATAGTGAATCCAGTCTCAGAACTGGAACTGACAAAGCAACCAGCACCAGAACCGTTGCCAGGACTGACTCCAGTGCTTGAAAACCCATCTACAACTTCAACTCCAGAGGGCACCAGCGGGCCTGAACTGGCAGAAGCAGCAGACAACCCTACCCAAGAGGCTCAGCCAGAGCCTGAAATACAACCTGGTGCACCAGCGGAGAGTGGTTCACAATCACCAATAACAACCTCATCACCTACATTGCTTCCACAGGGACCAAGCCCAAGTCCACAGTCTAAGGAGGAACTGATGTCTCCAGCATCAAGGGAACAGTTCCAGGCTGAGCAGGAAGCATATGACAGACTTCAGAAAGCTTGGGCGGTGGCACAGAGCACCCCACCACTTCTCAGCTCTTCTAACCGATCCCAGTTTGTTGTAGAACAAGGATTTTTATACAAGGAGACTTTCTGGTGGACACCAGGAAGACTGGCGTCTTCAAAAACAGTTGGTAGTTCCAACTAAGTACCGAGTAAAGCTCTTAAGCTTAGCCCATGATCATCCCAGTGGCCATTCTGGGTGAACAGAACCAAAGACAGGTTGGGGAAGTCCTTCCACTGGGAGGGAATGGGCAAGGACATTGCTAATTATGTCCGGTCTTGTGAGATGTGCCAAAGAGTGGGAAAGCCCCAAGACCAGGTCAAAGCTCCTCTCCAGCCACTCCCCATAATTGAGGTCTCATTTCAGCAAGTAGCTGTGGATATTCTGGGTCCTTTCCCAGAAAAGACCCCCAGAGGAAAGCAGTACATACTGACTTTCATGGATTTTGCTACCCAATGGCCAGAAGCAGTAGCTCTAAGAAACTCCAGGGCTAAAATGTGTGCCAGGCCTTAGCAGACTTTTTTGCCAGGGTAGGTTGGTCCCCCAACATCCTTACAGATTCAGGAACTAATTTCCTGGCAGGGACCATGAAAAACCTGTGGGAAGCTCATGGGGTGAATCACTTGGTTGCCACCCCTTGCCACCATCAAATCAATGGCCTGGTGGAGAGGTTTAATGGGACTTTGGTGGCCATGATACGTAAATTCATAAATGAACACTCCATGATTGGGACCTAGTGCTGCAGCAGTTGCTTTTTGCCTACAGGGCTGTACCACATCCCAGTTTAGGGTTTTCACCATTCGAACTTGTGTATGGCCACGAGGTTAAGGGGCCATTTCAGTTGGTGAAGCAGCAATGGAAGGGGTTTACGCCTTCTCCAAGAACTAACATTCTAGACTTTGCAAGCAACCTACAAAGCACCCTCCGACACTCTTTAGCCCTTGCTAAAGAAAACCTAAAGGATGCTCAGGAAGAGCAAAAGGCCTGGAATGATAAACATATCAGAGAGCATTCCTTCAAAGTAGGGGACCAGGCTATGGTCTTGAAGACGCAACAGGCCCATAAGATGGAAGCGTAATGGGAAGGGCCATTCACGGTCCAAGAGAGCCTGGGAGCTGTTAACTATCTCATAGCATTTCCCAATTCCTCCTTAAAGCCTAAAGTGTACCATGTTAATTCTCTCAAGCGCTTTTATTCCAAAGACTTAAAGGTTTGTCAGTTTACAGCCCAAGGAGAAGATGACGCTGAGTGGCCTGAAGGTGTCTACTATGAAGGAAAAAGTAACGGTGGCGTGGAACAGGTGAACCTCTCCACAACCCTGGAACATCTGCAGAGGCAACAGATCAAGGAGCTGTGCACTAGCTTCGCACCAACGTTCTCAGCCACCCCAGGACGGACTGAACGGGCATACCACTCCATTGACACAGGTAATGCTCACCCAATTAGAACCCCACTCGGGTGTCTCCTCATGCCCAAGTTGCTATAGAATGGGAGATCCAAAACATGCTACAGATGGGTATAATCTGCCTCTCTAACAGTGCATGGGCAGCTCCAGTGGTTCTAGTTCCCAAACCAGATGGGGAAATACACTTTTGCGTGGACTACTGTAAGCTAAATGCTGTAACTCGTCTCGACAACTATCCAATACCATGCACCGATGAGCTACTGGAGAAATTGGGACGTGCCCAGTTCATCTCTACATTAGACTTAACCAAGGGGTACTGGCAAGTACCACTAGATGAACCTGCCAAGGAAAGGTCAGCTTTCATCACCCATGCAGGGGTGTCTGAATTTAATGTGCTTCCCTTTGGGCTGCGAAATGCACCCGCCACCT
Source organism: Gopherus flavomarginatus (assembly GCF_025201925.1). Taxonomy (NCBI): domain Eukaryota; kingdom Metazoa; phylum Chordata; order Testudines; family Testudinidae; genus Gopherus; species Gopherus flavomarginatus. The sequence continues at coordinate 29,088,456 of NC_066620.1, read as the reverse complement.
TCCAAAGACTTGTAGATGGTCTCCTAGATTGGGAGAATCTGCAGTTGCCTACCTCGATGATGTGGCCATTTTTTTGGATTCATGGGCAGAATACCTGGAGCACCTGGAAAAAGTCTTCGAGTGCATCAGGTAGGCAGTACTAACTGTTCAGGCTAAAAAGTGTCAAATAGGCCAAAACAGAGTGACTTACCTTGGACACTAGGTGGGTCAAGGGACAATAAATCCCCTACAGCCCAAGGTGGATGCTATCCAAAAGCGGCCTGTCCCAAAGTCAAAGAAACAGATCCAATCCTTCTTAGGTATGGCCAGATATTACAGATGATTTGTACCACACTACAGTCAAATCGCTGCCCCACTAACAGACCTGACCAGAAAGACCCAGCCAAATGCAGTTAAATGGACTGAAGGCCTTTAACCAGCTTAAGGCAACACTCATGTCTGACCCTATGCTAAGGGCCCCAGACTTTGACAAATCATTCCTAGTAACCACAGATGCATCTGAGCATGGTGTAGGAGCAGTTTTAATGCAGGAAGGACTGGATCAAGAATTTCATCCTGTAGTGTTTCTCAGCAAGAAACGGTCTGAGAGGGAAAGCCACTGGTCAATCAGTTAAAAAGTATGCTATGCCATTGTGTATGCCCTGGAAAAGCTATGCCCATAAGTTTGGGGATGGTGTTTCCAGCTACAAACTGACCATGCTGCTCTAAAGTGGCTTCATACTGCCAAGGAAAACAACAAAAAACTTCTTCGATGGAGTTTAGCTCTTCAATTTGATTTTGAAATTCAACACATTTCAGGAGCTTCTAACAAAGTAGCTGATGCACTCTCCCGTGAAAGTTTCCCAGAGTTAACTGGTTAAATTGTCCTTGGAATGTGAAAAATCTTGTAGTTTTACATAATTAGTAGTACATGAAAAGGTGCATGTGTTTTATTAATCTGTTTATTCTAAAGTTCTAGGAAGAAATCACAGCCAGTGTGGTTCCACACTGTCTGAGATTTGGGGGGGGGGGATGTCATAAACAGATTATTAAGGGTTAATGCCTCTTTTACCTGTAAAGGGTTAAAAAGTTCACCTAGCCTAGCTAACACCTGACCAGAGGAACCAATCGGGGAACAAGATGTTTCAAAAGGAAGGAGGGAAATTTTTCCTTTGTTGAGTTTCAGTTTCAGCTGGAGTGAAAAAGATCAAGGAATCAGCCTCTTATCAGAGTAGTAAGTTTTTAGAAAGGAATAAATAGGTTTATGTTTATTTCTTTGTAACCTGTCTGAAGCAATTAGAGGTAGAATCAAATTGGGTATTTTTTTTGTATAACTAAATTGTGCCCAGGGGAACATCCTCTGTGTTTTGAATCTGTTGTCTGTGAGAGTAGCTGGTAAAAAAAAAAGGGATTTCTTTTACCTTTCTTTTCTTTAATTAAAAGCCTTTTTCTTAATACCTGATTGATTTTTCCTTGTTTTTAGATACAAGGGGATTGGATCTGGACTCACCAGGGAGTGGTGGGAGAAAGGAGGGGGGGATGGTTAATTTCTCCTTGTTTTAAGATCCAAGGAATTGGATCTGGACTCACCAGGGAGTTGGTGAGGGAGCCTCTCAAGGCTACCCAGAGTGGGGAAGGTTTTGGGAGGACAAGGAGTGATCCAGACACTGAAAATTCTGGATGGTGGCAGTAATACCAGATCTAAGCTAGTAATTAAGCTTAGAAGTGTCCATGCAGGTCCCCACATCTGTACCCTAAAGTTCAGAGTGGAGAAGGAACCTTGACACCCCCTCTTTCTGCCTCTCCCCAGACAGAGAGGGGATGCCACCGAGGAACCCTAATGCCACTCACTTGCTCTGGTGATGGAGCGATGGGTGGGGGATGTTCAATGTCATCCCTCGCCCTTCTCCTCACTCTCCAAGCCCAAGGAAGACTGGACAGAGGGGTGGTGACCTGAGGAGTTACCCTGCCCAGCCAGCAGGCAGAGTGATGACACTGGGCGATTTGCTGGCTGGGAAAACAAGAGTCTGTCTTATTGCCAAGGAAAGGAGAAACTTGGCCATCAGCAGGGGGTACAGATTATCACCCTAGTGCGGGGCTGATAGTACCTCTGGGATCCTGAAATCCCAGCACTTTACACACCTTCCTGGAGCCTTCCAACCCCCCTGGGCTGTCGGGACTGTGACCCCAACCCTACTGATGAGAAACAGGCTTGGGGAGGGGAAGCTACTGGCTCAAGGTCACACCAAGTGTCAGAAGTATGGATGGGACCCAGCAGTCCTTCTTTCCAGGCCCCTTCACTAAATACTGCTGCACACTCCCTCCTACAGCTGGCTATTACAAGCAGGCCCTCATGGCCGCTCCCCCTGCCTTTGAGAGGGAGTGTGATCCGCTGGAGTCACTGGACCAGGGGATTGGGAGTCAGGACTCCTGAGTTCCATTGCTGGGGATTTCATACTTTCCCGCTATTGGAAAGTGCTGGGAGAATCCCCCAACCAAAGCTGCCGTGACAGTGCTAAGCAGCATCTGACCATTCAAGGGCGAAGCGCACTGCCCAGGAAGAGGAGTGTTTGGCTCTGGGGTTTCACTTCAGCCCAGTCTAGAGGGGCCCAGCCATGGATTTTGCAAGAAGACCAATTCTCCAATTTGTTAAGGGCGTTCTGAATTCCAATCCTGTGCTCCAAAGTGCTTGGTGTCATTTGCAAATTTTAGCAGCATGCTCTCCACTCCATTTTCTAAATCAGTAATGAAAACATTGAATAGTACGGGACCCCAGAGTGACCCCTGCCAGACCCACTAGGTGCACCTGCTCCTTTGGGCAGCCAAACATGGAGAAGGGCTCTTGGAGTCTGGGCTTTCAACCAGCTCTGCATCCACATCACACTGATTGCATCTAGACCACATTTCCCTCGGTTGCTTGTGAGAATGTCCTACGGGACTGCGTCAAAAGCCTTAGTAACACCGAGATAGATCCCATCTACTGTTTACCCACCTCCACTAGGCCCAGAATGCTGCCAAAGAAGGAAAGAGGATTGGTTTGGAATGATTTGTCCTTGACAAATCCATGCTCACTAGTCCTAAGAACTAAAACATCCTGTAGGTTCTGCTGACACGCTGATTGTTTAAGAATGTATTCCAGTATCTCTCCAGCTATGGAAGTGAGGCTAGGTAGTCTGTAAGTGCCAGGGGTTTCTCTGTTCCCCTTTCAAAGATAGGTCCTGTCGTGTTCATGGATGGGAAGATGCTCTTTTTCAGGGATCTCAGATGAGAACTGGGGCACAACACCTGGTTTGTTAAGGCCACAAAAATAAAGGCAGAAACCTCTTCTCTCCTGCTGGCAAAGAACCTCAGGTGCCCAAGAGACAGGGACTCACATTCCTGAATGGGCTTTAAAAAAGGCAGTGGTTAAAAAGTTTGGCCCCGACCAGTTCTTGTTTCCACCAACTAGACATTTTAGCAAACTTCAGAATTCCTTGGTACTAAACACCGTGAAACTCCTCTTTCTCCTTCACAGAGGGTTTTAACGCCCCTTATCTCACTGAGGCTCATGATTGCCCAGAGTTCGAGAACTGTCCCTGTTTCCATTGGACAGATGGGGAGGAGCCTGAGGTACAGAGAAGGGAAGTGACCTACCCAAGGGCCTACACAGCAAGGCGATGGCAGAGCCAGAAAGAGAAGCCACCGGTCCGAACTCCTATTCTAACAGACAACAACCCCCACCCCCAGAGGCAGGGATAGAGCCCAGGAATTGAGATGGTGGGGAAATTTCATTGAAACCATTTCTGTCAGAAAATTCCTTTCAGACTAAACCCGTTTGTTTCTCGAAATCAAAACTAGTGGGATGAAAGTTCTTTGCAAAAATATTTTGTTGCAAAACAAAAGCATCTCCTGTTTGTCAGAGTGTGTTAAATTGTCTCGTTGCCCAGACACTTAGATCACAAACAGTAGATTAGATGCTTCAGTCTGAGCTAAGTAGTTGCTACTCTTAACAATTTCAAAATAAAAAAATACAAATGAAATAGACTATTTCAGCTACTCTATTATGTCATAATCTGATCGGAGTAAACGTGATAGGACACTTCATATTATGCACTACTCCTAGTGACACTCTCCAGTGGAGCTCCATCCTCCACCTACTGTGAGGTAGGTAGGAGCAAATCATTATTATCCCTACTTGAAAGAGTGAGAAGCTAAGGCTGAGAAAGGAGAATTGACTTGTCTTAGGTCACACAGCCAGACAGTGGCAGAGTTGGGAGTAGGACCCAAGAGCCCTGATTTTGAAATTAACCATCATATCTTGAATTTCAAACACTGAATGACTTGAGTAGTGTTCTCAAATGAGCTGCAGACCAACAACAGCGCACAGTAATTATTCAGCAAGTAATTGAGGAGAACTGCAATGTTAGAGAGAATCATGAACTGCTCAGAGACCATTAATGCAGAGAAGCAGCAAAATTCATCAAACATATGACTGGTTATGACTTATTTACTCGGTCTTAAAAGAGAAGAACAAGGACCTGAGTCTCTTCCCTGTCAATAACCCCCTGCTCAGCCAATCAGGGTAGAGACTGAGGACAGGAGGCTGAGGATTCTCACCAGAGAGCCCAAAGGATGGCCCAGGTCACCGGTGGGGATCACTGCTCGAACACTATTTCGGCCCCACATTTTTGGGTGGACCTCCCACAATGGGAGCTGACGAGCACTGCCCTGCGACACACACACACACATACACGCACCCCACTCCTGGTGTTGGGAGGGGAACAGGTGAAAGGACAAAAGAACAAGAGATGAAGAGAAAGGAGGAAGGGATGGATGGAGGAAAAGTTGAAACAAAAAGGACAAACCCTAATGTCCCCAGTGATTCTATGGGACAAAATCCCAGATGAGGAATAAAATTCTGCTTCCTTAAGTTCGCATTTTCCATGCCTAGAATTCAACTGTCACCGGATGGATCAGACTGAACAGGTTTCAAACCTCGAGGTGGCTCTTACCTTCTAAACAGGGATGTATGTTTTCTAGTAAAATCTGGAAAAGGGGAAGAGAAAACTCAAAAGAGGTTCCTCCTGGTGCTCACGTCTGTGAAGCCGAATACTCTCTCAGTCCTCAAAGAGAGACCTCAAGAAGGAGACTTGCTGAAGCAAAGCCACAGGGGTCTCTGAGGTTTCCCAGGCCCCTCACCCCTGTCCTGCCTGGCTGATGTCAGCATCTCTCTGTGAGGTCGCCACCTCCCCACCACCTTTGACCAATAGTCTGAGGTCCTGCAAAAGGCCTTTGTGATGTCACTGCCACACCCCTCCCTTGCTGTACTAATGTCCTTCCCGTGGCCAGGCACTTTGAAGATTTGAGCTACTTCCTGTGCAGGGCCGGTGCAACCACTTAGGCAAATTAGGCGGCCGCCTAGGGCGCCTAGTGGTTGGGGGAGCCTAAAAGTCCCCTCAGGCAAGGAGGTGGAGTGGAGTTGAGCTGGGTAGGGAGGCTCGCAGGGGGAGCGCGCGGGGAGGGCTACCCGCAGTAACAGGGGGGTGCGCACAGGGAACAGCTCCCTGCCCCAGCTCACCTCCCCTCTGCGTCCTCCACTGAGCACACAGCCCAGCTCTTAGTCTCCTCCAATCAGCGCCGCAAGCCTGGGCAGGGAGGAGAATTAGAGCAGCTCCGGAGTGCTCAGTGGAGGAGACACAGCCAAGGTGAGCTGAGGTGGGCTACCCAGGCAGGGTTAGCTGCCGTGGTGGGGGGAGGTCTCCCCACGCAGGGTTAGCTGCCATGGCGGAGGGGGAGAGGGGGGAAATCTTCCCAGGCAGGGTTAGCTGCAGTGAGGGGGGGGGGGTGGGGAAGTCTCCCTGGGTGAGGTTAGTTGCCGTGGGAGGACCGAGGGGGGAGGGGTTAGCTGTTGCAGTGGGGGTGTCGCTGCTGCGGGGGGGGCGCTCCCTGGGTCGGGGGCTGAGTTAGCTGCCATGCGAGGGGAGGGGTTAGCTGGGTGGGGGGCGCAAAGTGGAAGTTTCACCTACAGCATGAAACTTCCTTGCACCGGCCCTGTCCCTGTGGATCACCTCACTCAAGGAGCGTTTGTTCTAGGAAGCAAGCTGGCTAGACAGGAAAACATGAGACACTGCTTCCAATGCTACACTCAGTTTTTCAGAAACTAGTCAACTTTATGGCCAGAAGAGACCGTTAGAGCATCTAATCTGACCCCCTGCATATCACAGGCCTCCTGTATGACACAATAGCTACTTTTGGGGCAAAAACATTCCAGAAAGGCATCTAGTCTTCATTAAATGACATCAGGAGATGGCAAATCCATCACTTTCTTTGGTAGCTTGTTCCTGTGGTGAATCATCCTCGCTGTTGAATATTTGTCTCTTATTTTAATATGAATTTATCTTTTTTCACCTTCCAGCCATTGGGTCTTGTTATGCCTTTCTCTGCTAGATTAAAAAGCCCTTTCATACCCAGTCTTTTCTCTCCATTAAGGCCATTCAACACTTCAATGAAATCACCTTTCAATTTTCTTTTGATAAGCTAAACAGGTTGAGTTCGTTCAATAGCTCACTAGAAGGCATTTTTCTCCAACCCTCAGAATATTTGTTGGCGCTTTGGTCATCAGACTCCTGAACTGCAGCTGGATGTGGTTCTTGTTCTTCTGCACAGCATAGCTCCTGGAGAAGAGGGATCTGCGAATGCACATTCATATGATCCCTTTGTTTAATTGATGAAAACATAAACTAGACGCTTAGAGGATTGGAACTGATTTCAGATGATGGACAGGTTTGCTAGGTTTTTGTGCATTTGGATAGCGAAATGTTCAGTGTTTACATTCATATCAAGCACCCCCGTATAGTGGAGCTCCTGAACATAAAGGAGAATGGAAATGAAAATGTTTTCCTTTTTAAAAAAAAAAGAAAGAAGGTTATGAAGGAACAGTGGGGTTTGAACCAAGGACCAATTGAACCACAGTCAAACCCTCTTTCACCAAGCTACACCCCCATGACAACAGGCATATTGAATTGTGATCTCCAGGACTTTGAAGGACAGACCCTGCTTCATCGAGCTCCTTTGCCATTCCCAGACCACAGGTGGTTTAAAAAATGGGGTTTGATTAAACTTCTTAAATGTGGTAAATGCCACAGCTTGCACACCCACTGATATAGCTTCTCCCACTGACATAGCTGCCACCTCTTGGGAAGTGGATTAACTACACCCACAGGAAAACTCTCTCCCATCAGCAGAGAGTGGTGGTTCTCAAACTGAGTCAGGACCCCAAAGTGGGTCATAACCCTGTTTTAATGGGGTCACTAGGGCTGGCATTAGACTTTTTTGGGCCTGGGGCTGAAGCCAAAAGTCTGAGCCCCACCCCCGAGGGCTGAATCCCTCAAGCTCTGGGTTTGCCCTCCCCTAACTGGGGCAAGGCCCAGGCTTTGTCTCCTCTGCCTCTGTCCAGGAAGGAGGGGCTTGATCCCTCTTTGCAGGGCCATGTAGTAAGTTTTTTTTTTGGCAGAAGGAGGTTGTAGTGAAAGGAAGTTTGAGAAATCCTGGCATAAAGCCTCTGAATATGTCTAGACCTGGCTCCCTGTGGGTGATCAGACATTGGAAGTACAGCCATGAAGACAACACACACCAGCTTTGCCTAGCAGGCAAGAATCAAACCTCCACAGAAAGATACCTGTTGTTTTTTAACCCATCTCCCTAAGCACTCAGCCATGACCACTTAACAAAGGGGCCTTTCTACACTATGGTTCTGTTCTCACTGAATGGTCATTTCCAATTGCTCAGATCAGCACTAGGGAAAATGATGCTCTAGGCAAAGCTTGTATTTTGGTACTTCCCCATTGCCCCTGGATGATCCCTACTCCCCCGTTACCACTAGCTCCTGCACTCCCAAACCTTGCACCTCCTTCACCCCTAACTCCTGCCCCCTCCTGTGCCCTCTTTGCTTTAACTCCCTGTGCCACCAACCATTAACCTTCTCCTGCAGCCCCTTCACATGGTTCCAGTGCAGGGGGTCCCACACTTGTTCTCCTTTTCCCTGGGCTTTGGCATCACTAGCCCCTGATTAGTGAGTAGGGTTCAGTGGTTCCCAAAATGTGGGACATGACTCCTAGGGGTACACAGAGGAACATTCATGGGGGCACCCCAAGGCCTGAGCCAGCCCCCATGGAGGGAGCATCACTCAGCCCTACTCTGTCCCAGCTCTTTCCCAACCCCACCCCCAGCCTGGGTCTCTGGCTCCCAGCTTTGCATCGACCCCCTTACCCCTGCCTGCACCCATCTCCCCAGCAATCAACAGCCCCACTCCCAGCCTCGGTTCTTGACCATGACTTCCGAGGGTCCACAGCCATGGATAAGAAGGCACAGTGTGAAATGTTTGGGGACCACTTTTTTAGGATGATGTTCTCAATCACTTTCATGCAGCCCAATAAAGGCTATTTCTCACCCATCTACCCATCCATCAGGACCGACCAGGTATGTTCTACTGCCCTTCACTCCTGGAGGAAGGATAATAACATTTCATTCCACTCAATCCTAAAGTGATTTGTAACCCGCCACCAGCCAAAACTGGTCATTTTGGGAAAGTGGCCCCATCATGCTGCATAGCTAGGCAGAGCAGGTGTGTTTGTGCAAACACAGTCTGTTCCTGAAGTCTTTCCCCAGCTCCTCACTAGATGTGAGAGGGGAGCTCATTCAGCCCCTGCTTCCACTTAGTATTTAAAAACTCCTTATTGTCCCTCTCTCTGCTGGCCTTAGATTGCTCCTCCTGTCCTTTGCCTGACAGCTCAGATGAGGTGGCTGAGTGGTTAAGGTGATGAGCTGCTAATCCATTGTCCTCTGCACACATGGGCTCAAGTTCCCTCCTTATCAGATGTGCTTAGTCTTCACTCCTCCTTTATAGGCAACCACCTCTCCCTTTGGTACAACGACAGATTAAACAATGTCGCTTCTTCCAAACAAAAGCCTTCTCAGAAGCTCAGGACCCTCTCCCTTTGGTACAACGACAGATTAAACAACGTCGCTTCTTCCAAACAAAAGCCTTCTCAGAAGCTCAGGACCCCCCCTTTTATTTAAATAAAATGTCTAAATCCCAGATTTCTAAATTAAAAAAAAATTCTCTAGTGCTGTATTTCTTAGTTTTTGTTTGTAAAGGGAACATCCTCATCATCTCCCCCAAACACCCTGGGACCTGCCCAAATTATTAAAATGCCCTCAACCTGAGCAAGGCCAGAACAGTGAACCAGACCTAGTGTCTAGGCCAAACTGTTCTGAAGGAGGCAACTCAAAACATTTTCTCCCTGCTTCCCTTGGCAAGGTCTGACTGAGAAAACAAAATTTCTCAAACTGAAAATTTTCTGCTGAAAAAACAATACTAGTCTGTTTGGGGACTTTGGTTTGAAAGTACTATTATTATTATTCTCTTCTGATTTCTGAATCAGTTCAGTCTTTCTCCTCCAGGTGTGTTTCCAGCTGCTGAGTTGTGGGGGAGAGAAGCCAAGTCATGATGTCTCTTCCCCCTTTCATAGTTTTCCAACTTGCTAGGAAGCTCCTTTGCTACGATGTGAGTCAAGCAGTGTCCATTGTCTCTGTGCTATCTCGGAGAAGCCTGCATTGTACACGGTTCCTGGGATAGTCCTTGGGAGTGTGGATACTTTCAATGGGACAGCAGCGAGTCTGGTTCCTCCATTTTTGCACCTGAAAGGCTGGTGGGAGGCATTTCCCAACCTCATAACATATTTCTGTAATGCACACAGAGCAAACATCATAACTTCCCAACCAATGTGAGCACACACAATCCAACAAGATATTAATGTTCAACAGATCAAGACTTTTGAAATCATACCTCACAAGGCAGACTTTGTACAAACCATGTCATCAATATATGAGAGTGGTGAATATGGGGCTTCCAGGGTGCTGCTTTGAGCACAGCGTGCCACACCTGGGCTTCCATTGCAACGGAGACGTACCCTTACAGTCCATCTCTCCTAAGATGGCAGCAGGGCTGACCTGGGTCATCTGACTTGGGCTCCTGGATGTATAGCTGAGGGGCTAAAAACTGTGGTGCAGATATTTGTGTTCATGCTGAAGCCTGGGTTCAGAAACTGTCATAAACAGATAAGAAAAGTTAATAGCACAGAAGTACTTTATATCTCTTTGACTGTAACGGGTTAACAAGTTCAGTAAGCCTGGCTGTCACCTGACCAGAGGACCAATCAGAGGACAGGATACTTTCAAATCTTGAGGGAGGGAACTTTTTGTGCTGTGCTGTTAGTTTTGGTTGTTGTTCACTCTGGGGGCTCAGAGGGAGCAGATGTGCAACCAGGTTTCTCTCCAATCTCTCCAATACAGGCTCTTATAAGTTCAGACTAGTGAGTACTAGGTAGATAAGGCGAGTTAGGCTTATGGTTGTTTTCTTTATTTGCAAATGTGTATTTGGTTGGAAGAAGTTCAAATGTGCATTTGGCTGAAAGGAGTTGAATTGTGTATTTGGCTGAAAGGAGTTCAAATTTGTATTTTTCCTGAAAGGATTTTAATTTGTACTTGTATACTTAGGCTGGGAGGGTGTTCCCAATGTCTATAGCTGAAAGACCCAGTACCTATTCCATTTTTTTTAAATTTACAAAGATAATTTTTACTGTTTTTTCTTTCTTTAATTAAAAGCTTTTCTTGTTTAAGAGCCTAATTGTTTTTTTATTCTGGTGAGACCCCAGGGGACTGGATCTGGATTCACCAGGGAATTGGTGGGGAGAAAGGAGGGAAGAGGGAGAGAGAGGCTGATTTCTCTCTGTGCCAGGATTACTTTCTCTCAGGGAGAATCTGGGAGGGGGAAAGAGAAGGAGGGAGGAAGGTGAATTGTCCTCTCTGTTTTGTGATTCAAAGAGTTTGAATCACACAGTGATCTTCCAGGGTAACCCAGGGAGGGGAAGCCTGGGAGAGGCAACAGTCGGGGAAACACTTTCCTTGTGTTAAGATCCAGAGGGTCTGGGTCTTGGGGGTCCCCGGGCCAGGTTTTGGGGGGACCAGAGTGTACCAGGCACTGGAATTCCTGGTTGGTGGCAGCGCTACAGGTTCTAAGCTGGGATTGAGCTTAGAGGAATTCCTGCTAGTACCCCATCTTTTGGACGCTAAGGTTCAGAGTGGGGAATTGTACCATGACATGGTGTGCAGCGTGTGGGATAGATAGATGGATAGATAAGATAGGATCCAAAAGCCAGTGAGGTTTTTATTTCTCTCCCTGGTAGCTATCTGCAGGCAGACTGAGAGGTTTGGGTTTAGAAGCAAAAGTCAGTAGGATTTTTTCTTTCTCTTTTCCTGCTAGCTGTGGGTAAAGCAGGCTAGAGGAGATTGTTTTTAAAAAGCAAAGGTCTGCAAGTTTTTTGGTCTCTCCCTTCTGAGTACTGTGAAGGCAAAGGCATTAGGGTTTAACAAGGATCTTTGTTAAACAAAGGGACTCCAGTTGTGAGTCACCATACATCAGCAAAACACATTTGCAAATTAATGGCTTTTTTTCTTTCTAACTCTGTCGGGAATAGCTAGGTAGAAGGAGTTGAAAAAAAACGGAGCAGGCAGCAGAGGAACAGTAATTCAGACAGTAAACCAGCAGAGGGCACCCCAACACAAGAAAGCAGGGACCATGACTACCAAGGATGCCCTGAAACAGGAGCGAGCGAGACTGGAGGCAGAGTAACAAATCAAAGACGCAGAGCACAAGCGAGATATGGAAAAAAAAATACAAGAACTAGAAATAAAACAAAAAGAGATGGAGCTAAGAGAAAGAGAAAGAGAGGCAGCCCACAGAAGTGAGCAAGCAGCCAAAGATGCAGACCACCAAAGACAGCTGGAACTCCAGAGGGAGACCTACCGGGAGGCCCTGGAATTAGAAATGTCTAAGCAACAGAACCCAGCCAATCCTAACAACCCTTCGCCAATAATTGTTCCACAGCACAAGAAATTTCCCACCTACAAGGCAGGTGATGACATTGAGGCCTTCTTAGAAAATTTTGAAAGAGCCTGCCTTGGGTACAGCATCTCTGAAGACCAGTACATGGTAGAATTGAGGCCACTGCTCAGTGGACCCTTAGCAGAGGTGGCGGCTGAAATGCCTAAGGAGAAAATGAACGATTATAAACTTTTTCAAACCAAGGCCAGATACAGAATGGGGATAACACCTGAACATGCCCGTCGGCGGTTCAGAACCCTAAAATGGAACCCAGATGTGTCATTCCCCCGACATGCCTACCACATTGCAAAGAATTATAATGCCTGGATATCAAGAGCCAATGTTAAATCTCTGGACGACATGCACCTCCTAATACAATTGGAGCAGTTCTTAGAGGGTGTTCCTGAAGAAATAGAAAGGTACATCCTAGATGGGAAGCCCAAAACGGTAACTGAGGCGGGGGAGATTGGAGCCAAATGGATGGAAGTGGCAGAAAAGAAAAGAGCTACTATCAAGGGGAGCGACTACCCCAGGGGGCACACCGACAATAAACCCTATCACCAAGGGCAACCCAGGACCCCACCTACAACCCAAGGAAAGCCACCGACACCCTATTTTCTCACCTCGCCAAATCTCCAGTAACCCACCTCGGCCCAGTGACCAGTCAGCTGGGCGATGCTTCAAGTGTAATGAACTGGGACATATAAAGGCCAGCTGCCCCAAGAAGCCCAACCGAGTACAGTTCATTATATCTCCATCACTCCAAAGATCCCCAGGCCCAGATGCCTCTCAAATACCCTCGGAGCGAAGGGAAATTTTGAGAGTGGGCGGAAAGAAGGTTATCGCATGGAGAGACACGGGGGCACAAGTGTCAGCTATCCACCAATCCTTGGTGGACCCCAAATTCATCAACCCAAATGCTCAAGTGACAATTTTTCCCTTCATGTCCAAAGCGGTAAACTTGCCTTCAGCTAAACTGCATGTCCAGTACAAAGGCTGGTCAGGAATGTGGACATTTGCAGTCTACAATTATCACATCCCCATGCTACTGGGGAAAGACTTGGCCAACCAGGTAAAGTGGGCCAAGAGGGTGGGAATGAGTACACGCAGCCAAGCCAGGCAAGCTTCCAGACCCATCCCTGTTCCTGAGCTGTCCACAGGGGTCCCGTCTGTGTTAGCAGAGACCCAGACAGAGGTAGTGGACCCGGATCCCCTGCCAACGACTGCAACAGCCACAGTACTTCCAGTCCCAGACCCGGACCTGGAAACGCAACCAGCACCAGAACCATTGCCAGCACTGAAACCAGTGCTTGCAAACACATCTTCAACCCCAACGCCAGAGGACGCCAGCGAGTATGAACTGGCAGAAACAGCAGACAACCATACCCAAGAGGCTCAGCCAGAGCCTGAAATACAACCTGGTGCACCAGTGGAGAGTGGTTCACCAGCCACGAAAACAACCTCATCACCTACATCACTTCCAGAGGGACCAAGCCCAAGTCCACAGTCTAAGGAAGAACTGGTGTTTCCAGCTTCAAGGGAACAGTTCCAGACTGAGCAGGAAGCAGATGACAGCCTTCAGAAAGCTTGGGCGGTGGCACGGAGCACCCCACTGCCTCTCAGCTCTTCTAACCAATCCTGGTTTGTTATAGAACAAGGGCTTTTATATAAGGAGACTCTTTCTGGTGGACACCGGGAAGACTGGCATCCACAAAAACAGTTGGTGGTTCCAACTAAGTACCAGGGGAAGCTCTTAAGCTTAGCCCATGATCATCCCAGTGGCCATGCTGGGGTGAACAGAACCAAAAACAGGTTGGGGAAGTCCTTCCACTGGGAGGGGATGAGCAAGGATGTTGCCAAGTATGTCCGGTCTTGTGAGGTGTTCCAAAAAGTGGGAAAGCCCCAAGACCAGGTCAAGGCCCCTCTCCAAGCATTCTCCATAATTGAAGTCCCATTTCAGCGAGTAGCTGTGGATATTCTGGGTCCTTTTCCAAAAAAGACCCCCAGAGGAAAGTAGTACATACTGACTCTCGTGGATTTTGCTACCCGATGGCCAGAAGCAGTAGCTCTAGGCAACACCAGGGCTAAAACTGTGTGCCAGGCCCTAACAGACATTTTTGCCAGGGTAGGTTGGCCCTCCGATATCCTTATGGATTCAGGAACTAATTTCCTGGCAGGGACCATGAAAGAACTGTGGGAAACTCATGAGGTGAATCACTTAGTTGCCACCCCGTACCACCATCAAACCAATGGCCTGGTGGAAAGGTTTGATGGAACTTTGGGGGCCATGATACGTAAATTTGTGAATGAACACTCCAGTGACTGGGACCCAGTGTTGCAGCAGTTGCTCTTTGCTTACAGGGCTGTATCACATCCAGTTTAGGGTTCTCACCATTTGAGCTTGTGTATGGCCACGAGATTAAGGGGCCATTACAGTTGGTGAAGCAGCAATGGGAGGGGTTTACGCCTTCTCCAGGGACTAATATTCTGGACTTCGTAAGCAACTTACAAAGCACCCTCCGACACTCTTTAGCCATTGCTAAAGAAAACCTAAAGGATGCTCAAAAGGAGCAAAAGGCCTGGTATGATAAACATACCAGAGAGCGTTCCTTCAATGTAGGAGACCAGGTTATGGTCTTGAAGGCGCAACAGGCCCATAAAATGGAAGCATCATGGGAAGGGCCATTCATGGTCCAAGAGCGCCTAGGAGCTGTTAACTACCTCATAGCATTTCCCAATTCCTCCCTAAAGCCCCGAGTGTACCACATTAATTCTCTCAAGTCCTTTTATTACAGAGATTTACAGTTTTGTCAGTTCACAGCCCAGGGAGGAGATGATGCTGAGTGGCCTGACGGTGTCTACGATAAAGGGAAAAGTATCGGTGGTGTGGGAGAGGTGACCCTCTCCACAACCGGGAAAGGTCTGCAGTGGCAGCAGATCAAGAAGTTGATGCACTCTCCTGTGAAAGTTCCCTAAAATCAACTGGTTAAAATTTGTCCTTACAATGTGAAAAATCTTGTAGTTTTACTTAATTAGTGGCATATGTAAGGATGCATGTGTTTATTGATCTGTTTATTTTAAAGTTCTAGGGAGAAATCACTGCCAGTGTACTTCCACACTTTCAGAGATTTGGAGGGCATGTCATAAACAGATAAGAAAAGTTAATAGCACAGAAGTACTTTATATCTCTTTGACTGTAACGGGTTAACAAGTTCAGTAAGCCTGGCTGTCACCTGACCAGAGGACCAATCAGAGGACAGGATACTTTCAAATCTTGAGGGAGGGAACTTTTTGTGCTGTGCTGTTAGTTTTGGTTGTTGTTCACTCTGGGGGCTCAGAGGGAGCAGATGTGCAACCAGGTTTCTCTCCAATACAGGTTCTTATAAATTCAGACTAGTGAGTACTAGGTAGATAAAGCGAGTTAGGCTTATGGTTGTTTTCTTTATTTGCAAATGTGTATTTGGTTGGAAGAAGTTCAAATGTGCATTTGGCTGAAAGGAGTTGAATTGTGTATTTGGCTGAAAGGAGTTCAAATTTGTATTTTTCCTGAAAGGATTTTAATTTGTACTTGTATACTTAGGCGGGGAGGGTGTTCCCAGTGTCTATAGCTGAAAGACCCAGTACCTATTCCATTTATTTTTAAATTTACAAAGATAGTTTTTACTGTTTTTTCTTTCTTTAATTAAAAGCTTTTCTTGTTTAAGAGCCTAATTGTTTTTTTATTCTGGTGAGACCCCAGGGGACTGGATCTGGATTCACTAGGGAATTGGTGGGGAGAAAGGAGGGAAGAAGGAGAGAGAGGCTGATTTCTCTCTGTGCCAGGATTACTTTCTCTCAGGGAGAATCTGGGAGGGGGAAAGAGAAGGAGGGAGGAAGGTGAATTGTCCTCTCTGTTTTGTGATTCAAAGAGTTTGAATCACACAGTGATCTTCCAGGGTAACCCAGGGAGGGGAAGCCTGGGAGAGGCAACGGTGGGGGAAAGGGTTTACTTTCCTTGTGTTAAGATCCAGAGGGTCTGGGTCTTGGGGGTCCCCGGGCCAGGTTTTGGGGGGACCAGAGTGTACCAGGCACTGGAATTCCTGGTTGGTGGCAGCACTACAGGTTCTAAACTATGATTGAGCTTAGAGGAATTCATGCTGGTACCCCATCTTTTGGAAGCTAAGGTTCAGAGTGGGGGTTTATACCATGACAGAAACCCTCGTCCCTCATGGGGCCTCAGAGATTGGACTCAAGCCCATATGCCTGCATTGTAATTTTATAGAGATTGCGGGGAGTTTAGCAAGTGGAAATGGTAAAACCGCATTGAGGAGACTGGACCACTGACCTATGAGCTCTTAACACCCAAACTTTCAGTAACTCTATTGTCAATGCCTGTGAGTGTAATTTAAACCATAGGCCTAGCTAGCTCTGAACCTTGTCTTCTGACAGTAGCCGATACCAGGTGTCCTAAAAGCCACTCCCCAATGCACCACTAGGAGTTGAACCCAGGATCTCCTTTTTAGAAAAACAAGTAATTTAAACAACTAAGCCATGGTGCCTGATGTTATTTAAAGGATTGTGTCTGCCCACACCTAACTCTCTGACAAGCCCCACTGGGCCCTGACAAGTGTCACTCATGTTTGGCTTCTGTAAAGCAGAGGAGCAGGTGATGTTTTGCTCCCAAGATTTGTGTGTGATTCTTTGGACAGGTCTACACTACAAAATTAGGTTGGTGTAATTACATTACTTAGGCTGGCAATGCAGTTATATCAAGCTAATCCCAGTGTAGATAGTGGCTCAGCTGTTATAACTTTCTGGAGCTATGAAACGGGAGGGGCCCAGCTTCTGTAGTAGGAATGCAGGGCAGGTGAATTCACTGCAGGCATTATGGGATACTAGTGGAGGCCAGTCATGGTGATATAATGACCAGCAGCATTTACACTGATAATTTGTCGCTTTAGGTTTGCTGCAAAAAGCTCTAGGCCTCTCGTCGACGTAGTTTTATTTTGTCACCAAAACAGGGCAGTTTTGTGGTCAGACGTGGCATTGCAGAGTGTACACCAGCCACAAGCTACCAACCGAGGGAGCGTTGTGTGTTTTTCACACACCAGAGCAGTATAATGATGCTGAAGTAACTTTGTAGTGCAGACCTGGCCAAAGATTCACACACACACACAGCTTGCAAGGAAAATGTCACCTGCTCCTCTGCTTTGCAGAATCCAAACACAAGCAGAGCTTTTCAGGCCCGGGGGGGATGGGAGGGAGTCAGGTGTGAGCAGACACTGTATTTTGGCCACAGGCAGGTACCATGGCTTAGCTGACTAAAGTTCTTGTTTTGTAAACAGGAGATCCTGGGTTCAACTCCCAGTGATGATGCCTTGTTGAGTAGCTCTTAGGGCACCTGGTATTCGCTACTGTCAGAGAACAAAACACAGAGCTAAACGGGCTTTTGGTCCAGCCCAGTGTGGCTGTTCTTATGGTTTAAATTACACTCACAGGCACTGACAATAGAGTTACTGAAAGTTTGGGTGTTAAGAGCTGATAGGTCAGTGTTCCAAGCTCCTTGCAGGTGACCCCCATCCCTCTGGGACAGGGGCAGGTCTGGGCTCTCACACCAAATGGCACATTGTGGCTGCCAGAATCTGTGAGCAGCTCATGTAGTTTCCACTGAGGATTGAGTCCTGCTTAGTGCACCATGTGTGAGAATGAAAATCCTAAACCACCCTTTGAAATAATGAATGCAGCAGGACATGTTATTGTCCCTGTCTCAAAGCAGACAGACCAATGGAGAAATGCCATTGAGTCCACAGTAATACTCCACTGCCATTTTACCTTTTTTGCTTGCTAAACTCCCTCCCAACCTTGTGGGGTCCAGAGCCCACTATTGAGCCTGAGCCGAGATGTCTACTCTGCAAATTTACCACCCCACAGCCCAAGCCCCGGGAGCCTGAGCTGCCATGGGACGGCCCTGGGTGTTTCAATGCAGTGTGGACAGAGCCTCGCATTATGCCTTCACTGCCATTAACACACCCAAGTCACTATTCTCAAACCCTGGGTCAGCTGATGGAGGCTTGTGGGGCTTATGCTGCAGGGCTATAAAATTACAGTGTAGACAGTTGGGCTTGAGCCCAGCCTGCGAGATCCCACGAGGAGTGAAGGTCTCCAAGCCTGGGCTCCAGTCTGAGCCCCAGGAATCCAAATCACATCATCCAGGCCAGCCAGGCCACAGGGATTTTATCCCAGTATAGATGCCCTCTCAGGTTATGTCTACATTGCAACGTAAGCCCAGGGTTAGCAGAAGCCATGTCAGCAGCTCCCACACATAAACATAAACAATGAGGAAAAGACCCACCCCCAAATAAGCTAGGCAGTGTCCTTCCCCCTATGGTTCGTAAGTCCAGCAACCAAAAGTCCTTTAACATGAGCCATCCCCTCTCTGCACCCCACTCACAGCTGTTGTCCTTAGTCAGTGCAAGCCCAGAGGTGCCTCTGTAGAGTTCACCTGCCATCCTGGATGGAAAAGGGGAAAAATAAGAAGGCACCGTACTCACTATGTTGTCTAGGGACTCACTCATCCCTCCACAGCCACCTGTCCTAAAGTTGGTCTAAGACCTAAATTTTAGTATTGGGACCCGGACCCAGGCCACTTGGCTTTGGAACCCATGTCCCCTGCCTAGCAAGTGCTATTGAATTGAGGGTGAGTCTCTCAATCGGGGTCTGCCAAGTACAGTTGTGCTGCCCTCAATTCACACAACAAGGCTAACAACCCTTTATTTCTCCTGCCCCTATAACATGGAGACTGGGAATCCAACACCAGCCAAAAGTGATCATTTCAGCAAGCAACCCAACATATTTCCAACATATTGTAAAATCCATATGCAGATTCATACATGAAATCTTGCAAGAAAATCTTCCAGAGGGGAGTCTGAATCACCTGTTGCTGGAGGGAAGGAGGGAGCTGTGGGTTGGGATTGAGGAGCAGCGTGAGGAGGAGGGGCCTGTGGGTTGGGATTGAGGGGCAGTGTGAGGAGGAGGGGCCTGTGGGTTGGAATTGAGGGGCTCTGGGAAGAGGAGGGGCTGTCGGTTGGGACAGAGGAGAAGGGTGAAGAGGAGTAGGCTCTGGTTGGGAGTGAGGAGCAGTGTGCATAGGAGGGATTGAGGGGAACTGGGAAAAGAGGGGACATGGGTTTGGGCTGAAGAGCATCCTCGTCTGGGGATCCAGCAGGAAAGGGGAAGGCAGTAGGTGATTCTAATTCCTTAGAGATATTCTGTTTGTATGTGTATGTGTGTGTGTGCAGGGTAGGAACATGTTAATATGCCCAGAGGCCTTTATTCCTCCAGGCTGCAGGGACAGAGGGGCTGTCAGGAAGTTGCCCCTTCAAACCCACACAAAAAAAGGCCCTTCTGAGGAAAGGGAAAATCCTGAAGAGAAAAGGTAACATCAAAGAGTACTACAGAAACATGGTTTAAGATTTTTGTGAGTTGTTTATCACCTGACTGGGGACTTGAACCCTACACCCTCAGACTAAAAGCCTGATGCTTTGCCAACTGAGCTAGCCAGGCTCACAAGCAAACAGAGCGAGTTGGTGCAGAGGAGGAACTAGTCAAGAAAACAAGAGTAGGAAACAATAGGGGAAACCTGCTGCTCTCTCTGACCTGGTCAACACTACGAGTTTATATCGAATTTAGCCACATTAAATATCATTAAACCTGCATCCGTCCACACAACGAAGCCCTTTATATCAATATAAAGGACTCTTAGTATCGATATCTGTACTCCTCCCCAACGAGGGGAGTAGCGCTGAAATCAGTATTGCCATGTTGGATTAGGGTTTGTGTGGCTGCAATATCGATGGCATTGGCCTCCGGGTGTTATCCCACAGTGCACCATTGTGACCACTCTGTACAGCAATCTGAACTTGGATGCACTGGCCAGGTAGACAGGAAAAGCCCTGCAAACTTTTGAATTTCATTTCTTGTTTGCCCAGCATGGAGCGCCTATCAGCACAGGTGACCATGTAGTCCCAGAATCCAAAAAGAGCTCCAGCAGGGACCGAATGGGAGATACTGGATCTGATCTCTGAATGTGGAGATGAATCTGTTCTATCAGAACTCCGTTCCAAAAGACAAAATGCCAAAACATTTGAAAAAATCTCCAAAGCTATGATGGACAGAGGCCACAGCAGGAACTCAACACAGTGCTGAAACTTAAGGAGCTGAGACAAGCGTACCAGAAAGCCAAAGAATGAAATGGACGCTCATGGAGGGAGGGGCGACTGATGACTGTAGCTATCCCACAGTTCAAGCACTCTCTGAAAACTATTTGAATTCTTGGATGAATTCCCAAAGCCTGAAGGATCAAAAACATTGTTGTGGGTGGTTCAGGGTATATATCTTCCCCTTCTCTCCCCCCGTGAAAGCAAATGGAAAAAAAATCATTTCTCGCCTTTTTTCAATGTCACCATATGTCTACTGGATGCTGCTATCAGATGTGATACTGCAGCACTACACAGCAGCATCCCCTTCCCTTCCCTTCCCTTGCAGATGGCAGATGGTACAGTAGGACTGGTATCCGTCATTGTCGTCCAGTGAGTGCTCCTGGCTGGCCTCGGTGAGGTTGGCCGGGGGTGCCTGGGCAGTAATGGGAATGACTCCCCAGGTCATTCTCTTCTTTAAGCTTTGTCTAATGGCGATTCAGTCCTGCCTGGAATATCATAGCAGCTGGAGGCTGCTCTCCCCTCCCCGCTTTGAGCTCCGCTTGCAGAGGCAATAAAGTCAGTGTTGTTTCAAATTCCTGCATTCTTTATTACTTCATCACACAGATGGGGAGTTAACTGTCACGGTAACCCAGAAGCAGTTGGAGAGGAGGGAAGCAACGGGTGAGGTTGTTGCAGGGGCACACTCTACCTAGAATGGCATGCAGCTCATCATTTCTACGGGATGTCTGGGGCTCTGACCCGGAGCGGCCGTTTGTCTCTCTGGTTCTTTAGTAGGCTTGCCTGATAGTCTAGACACGTCTGACTCTCCCTTTAGACAAAACTTAAGGAAGGGAATGACCTGGGAAGTCATTCCTATTTTTGTCCATGTACCTCCGGCCGACCTCACTGAGGCCAGCCAGGAGCACCCATGACAGCAGCAGATGGTACAGTATAACTGGTAACTGTCATTGTCAACTTGCAAAGGGGCAGATGGGACAGTATGGCTGGTAACCATCTCTGCTAACTTGCAAAAGGCAAGGGGACGCTGCTGTGTAGCGCTGCAGCACCGCATCTGTCAGCACCATCCAGTAGACATACAGTGACAGTGAAAAAAGGCTGAATGGTCTCCATGGTTGCTGTGCTATGGCGCCTGCCCAGGTAATCCAGGGAAAAGGGCGCGAAATGGTTGTCTGCCGTTGCTTTCACGGAGGGAGGACTGAATGACGACATTTACCCAGAATCACCCAGGACACTGTTTTTGCCCCATCAGGCATTAGGACCTAAACCCAGAATTCCAATGGGCAGGGGAGACTGTGGGAACTGTGAGATAGCTATGGGATAGCTACCCACAGTGTGACGCTCCGGATATCGATGCTAGCCTCGATACATGGACGCACACCGCCGAATTAATGTGCTTAGTGGGGCCGTGTGCACTCGACTTTATACAATCTGTTTCCAAAAACTGGTTTCTGTAAAATCGGAATAATCCCATAGTGTAGACATACCCTGTGATTAACAACTTTTGTGGCTAAGTGAAAGGCTGATGGTTCAAACCCAAGTGAAGATGGAGGTGTTTTTTTTTCCAGTACATTTTAACAGGCTGAAAATCTCCTCAATGCTGGTCTAGCCTCATTGGGCAAGCATAAGTAGCACTTTTGCCAGAGGCATGGGTGGTATAGTGGTGAGCATAGCTTCCTTCCAAGAAGTTGACCTGGATTCAATTCTCAGCCAATGCAGTAATATCATGTTTTCTCTGCTGGGAAGTGATTTAATTTCAGTTGCATTGTATCGGTTTATCAATGGAATGAGAGAATCAATGTCCTGCAGGTCATTCAACACACAATGGAGGAAGAAAGGGGTGGGACTATACAAAGAGCTATTGGAGTCATCCTGGTATTACAATGTTTGGTTTACTTTTTTAAAAAACTTCCTCTACTTCCCTCTCCCTTTTAGACTCGGAGCCTTTAAGGTCAGAAGGGACCAATGTGATCATCTAGTCCGACCTGTTACACCTTAGAGGCCAAAAGACCCCCCTCCCCTCCTGTTATAGACCCAGGAGGGGATGCAGCTCTGTGCACTGCCCCTACCTCAGGCAGCACATGGACGACCTCTGCTCCCCTCCCCCAATGGGTGTGCAGAGATGTGCCAGCAGCAGTGAGGTGGCTCCCTGCCCACTCTGCCTCCGTCCCTCCGTGTCACTCCCAGAAATGGCCGGCATGTCCCGGCATCCCCTGGGGCTGGGGGAGTGTCTCCATTCATTGCCCCTGCCCTGAGTACCGACTCTGCAGCTCCCATTGGCCAGGATTTGCAGCTAATGGGAGCTCTGAGGGCAGCGCCTGCAAGCAGCGGCTCACGGAGATCCCCTGTCATGGCCCACCTAGGAGCTGCTGATGCAGGGCTGTGTGTATTGGTCACTTTGGGAGCTGCACTGTCCGGGGTAAGCGCCACCCCTCCTGAACCCCAATCCCTTCCTCCAGCGCAGAGCCAGCACCCCGCACCCAAATTTCCTCCCATAGCTTTGCTTTCACCCAGAACCATCCTTCTTCTCCTGGGATGCAAGTAGCCATCCCTGGGAAGCCAAGAGGCAGGCACAGGATTCTACCTCCCAGTAGCCAACCGCACCTCCCCAGGCTTTGCAGAACGAATGGTGACAATCTACTAACCCCACTTAGACGCACTGAGGCGCTTAGCTTCTGCCCTGCCTTCCTCAGCTCGACTTTCCTCTTTTGCCCCATTCCTGCCTCATTTCCTCCTTTGGCAAGTCACAGAAAGGAGGCCAGCAGGAAGAGACGACCTCTGCAGGCCAACCTCCAGGGCAGAGGAAGCCAAGCCACAAGGCTTCAAAAGGTGACTGGCCAAGATCCTCTAGCTTTCCCCTGCTGATGCCAAGGCTGTTTCCTCAGCTCATTCTTTATGGCTCCCATTAACCAGGACAATTGACTGGAGATGGCTCTGTCCTGCACCGTCTGTGAGTCAGGCCAGGAAGAATGAAGGCTTGGGGTCTCCTAGGACATGTGACCATGTCACCTGGTACAGGAATCCATCTTAAACCTGGGGCTCTTCCCTAGGAGAGAGACAAAAGATTCCTGCCTTGTACCAAAGCTGTATAAGGGGGTGGAACAGAAGAAAGGTGGCTGCAGTCACGAGACATCCCCTAGCTACCACCTGAGTTGGAACAAGGACTATACCAGGTGAAAAGATTGGGCCAGTCAAGAAATAAGTCTAGTCTGCAAAAGAAGCTTATTGGAAGATCTCTGAGGGTGAGATTTGATCTGTATTGAGTTTCATACTGTATTAGGCTTGGACTTGCATGTTTTTGTTTTATTTTGCTCTGTGAAGAATACAAGCTCCGTAGAGAAGGAAAAGATAATGCCTTAGAAAAGTCTGTGTGTGTGTGTGTGTGTGTGTGTGTTAGATGGGTGGGAAGGTGTCTAGAAACCACTCTCCTCTAGTTTCTTTTCTCTGATTTCCTGTAGAAAATCTGAAGCAGGGAGCAAAACCCAATGCTTTCTCTGAGGTTTTAACTCAGGACCTTCAGATTACAAGACTGACACACTGCCAACTGCGCTAAGAAGGCTTGGAAAAGCTTTAGGCTCAGTGTATATAGGACCCTCCTACAGCAGTGACTGGGGCAGGGAAGGAGCCAGAGATGTGCTGGAAGAAGCAGGGGGCTCTGGTGACCAGAAACTTTTCCTGGCAGCTTTCACAGCAGCAAAGAAATCAACTCATGCTACCAGTGGACAAACTGCTGAAACTAATGGCAGCACAGGGGGGATGTTTCCAAGCTGTGCACTTACTTCTACATTTTAGAACTTACTTTCCTTTTCCTAGTAGGGCACTTTCCAGATGAATTAAGCAAAGCGAGCTGGGGAAACTGCACAAGGAATAGAAACCAGTGCTCCAGATAAGGGTTGAATTCATAACCCCAGAAGTATCCCCCTCTGCACTAACCAGTTGCACCAGTGCAGGTGTTTCTTAGACAAAGCTGGGAAGCAGGCAGTTATCAGTCTTTGTGGGTCACACCTTTGCCTTGCGATTGTAAGGCTGATGCATCAAACCTAACTCAAGATGCGGCTTTTCAGCCATGAGACTCCAGTACATTTTAACAGGAAGAAAATCTCCTCTATTCTGGGTTAGCCCCATTTGACTCCTTCTGCCTGTCTTCTCCCGCACGTCCAGTCTCTTTCCTTCCCCATTGGGGCCATGCAGAGAGGAGCCCCAGTCAGTCTCTGTCACAGAGTCTGTATCCCATAAAGGGAGGGAGGGGTCGCTCTAAAACATTGATACTGGGGAGGGGAGGGGTGGGCGTGGTTAGGGGGAGAAAGGATGGAGAGCTAACAGTGGGGCCCAGAGAGATTCCCCCAGATTGGGGAGATCCCCTGCTGCCCCCCATCAGCCAACTGTGAGAAGAACAACTTGGGATTGCTTGGGGAAGCCACCTTTAAAGACATAAGTGTAACATGCTAGTTGCATTTTATTAAGACCAAAGCCTCCTCAAACCCAGGGTCACAATCACTGGAATGATTTTCCCTTGATATTTTACCAGTCACAGACACAAAGCGAGTCAAATTACAGTTTCCATTTGGAGTCAGTGCACACACAAGAATCCAGAGGCTTTTAATTCCTTAGGTTCTGCTGCCATTTCATTTCTATTCTGTTCCAAGATTTATCATTGTGCAAAGCAACGTTACGCCCTTGGGAGTGTCCCTCTGGTCCTGCCTGCTGCCCCTGGGCAATTTAAAAGGGCCCGGGGCCCCCCTCACCACTGCCAGCAGTACAAGGGGACTAAGGCACTTTCCTGCCCGCACTTGCTCCATGTGGCACACCACTCCCGGAAACGCCTGGCACATCCCTGCGGCCCCTGGGGTCGGGGGAGGGTCTCTACATGCTGCTCCCTCCCTGAGTGCCAACTCTGCCAACTGTGGCAATGGAAGCTGTGGGGTTGGAGTCTGCAGGCAGCGGTGCCCTTAGACCCCCTAGCCCTGCCGCCTAGGGGCTGCTGCCAGACGGGGGTGGGGTGCAGGTTGCTTTTGGGAGATGCCCGAGGTAAATGTTTCACCCCTCACCATCTCCTGCACCCCCAACTCCTTGCCCCAACCCAGACCTCAAACCCACACCCAAACTTTCTCCAGCACCCTGCCCTTCCACACCCTCCTGCACCCCAACCCCGTGACTGAGCCCAGAACCTGCACCCAAATTCTCTCTCCCTCCCTCATCCAAACTCCCCCCTAGAGCCTTAGTCAGGTGTGTGTGGGACAGGACTTAGTCCCAGTCTGGGCACCACCAAAAATTACACAAACCTGCCTCCCATGTCCAGCCCAACCTTCTGCTGATGCACCTCAGCCCAGACTCGTGCATGGTTTGAAGTTTCCATTGCTTAAATTCCAGGACACTCAGGAATTTCAGCTCTCCTTTGCCCAGAGGGAGCCTTCACCCCACTCCCAACCAGGTTCTTGTCCATGGGATCACTGTAGGGGGGCTGGGTCCTGCTGGGTCTTTTCTCTCTCTGTGACAGGCCAGGGTGCAATAACTGGGGCATCTGAGCACCCAGGACCTTCTGTGGGGCTGCCATTCCCCTTCGCCTTCTGTGGTCTTGTCTGTCATTGACTCCAACCTTTTCTCTATCCATTGTCAGCACCATCCTAAGCCAGCTGCACTCACCTCAAAAAGAAAGAGTCCTGTGGCACCTTACAGAGTAACAGACATATTGGAGAATAAGCTTTCATGGGTGAATACCCACTTCATCAGATATGTAGTGGAAATTTCCAGGGGCAGGTATAAATATGCAGGTAAGAATCAGTCTAGAGATAAGGAGGTTAGTTCAATCAGGAAGGATGAGGCCCTCTTCTAGCAGCTGAGATGTGAACACCAAGGGAGGAGAAATTGCTTTTGTAGTTGGCTAGCCAGGCACAGAATTCCCACTCCATTCACCAGACGAAGTGGGGATTCACCCACGAAAACTTATGCTCCTATATGTCTGTTAGTCTATAAGGTGGAACAGGACTTTTGTTGCTTTTTAGAGATCCTGAGTAACACAGCTGCCCCTGTGATACTCAAAAAAACAGTGTCCCCTGGTGGGTGTAAATCACTGACCTCTCTCCTCTCTGAGCACTGACTGCTCCTTTCTTTCCTTGCCTCTCACTCCGTGCAGATGGGACCTTTCCCTCCAGTGCTGGAGGATTCGCCCTTCTCATCTACCATTGTCCCAAGCAGCACAGCGGGTGGGAATCTTACATATACTGAGGTAACTTAGGAACAGAAACTGCCCCCGCCCCGACCTTCCATGCAATTGGCACTTGCCCCTTGTTGAGCAGGATTGAAACTCCTGCAGGGAGACTGGTGGGCCACATCCTCTCTGGGCATGAGCAAACCAGCAGGGTGAAAAGGATCAACCTGGAGATTGAACCCAGGGCCTCATACGTGCAAAGCAGACACTCTACCACTGAGCTACATCCTCAGTTGGGCTGTATGGGCTATGGGTTACACTCAGAGCCCTCCTGTTCCCAGTACATCCAGTGACCTATAAGCTTCACAAGAAACCCATTCCCCTCTCTGAGGTCCAGTCCTGCTGTTCTGGAGGTTAATTGTTCATAGAGGTCACTTTGCAGCAGGGCCAGATTCTATCTGTGGGGCACAGAGAGTTTGTGCCCTGGACTCAGGGTGCAGAGATACACTCAGCCCTCTCCTCTGCATTGAATGGGTGGTGCTGCCATCTCCTGCTGGAAAGGCATGATGGTGGTGAGGCTCTGTGAACAGCTCAATCCCTGACCCTGGTGGCAGAAATGATGAGATGGAGGCTCCAGCTATTTCTAAGATTTAATATTTCCACCTGCCTGTGAAGTCCAACTTTCCCCAGCATATTCATTGTGGTGCAATTGTGTCAGTGTTTCCATGGTTGAACAGCAAAGAATCACTCCGAGTTTCCCTTCTATCTGCAGCAGGGTTAGCCTGTGTTGGTGCTTAATGAGGTGGATCTAGTTGTAAATTGTTATTCACTCCCCACCTTGACTATTCACACAGTCCCTTTCCCATGCAGATTCTCAGCACCTCAGTGATCCTGGTAGCAGGTGTTGGGGCCTGAGATTTTCAGGTTTCTTTTACTCTCCACCTGGAGTGAACTCAATTTTTTCTCCATCCCAGAAATTCCATGAAATAACAACAGAGGCATAAAGAAAGAGGGGAGAGATCATTGATCCAGACTCTGGGGGTTCGGGCTGCTTTAACTCTTGGTAAAAACATGAACTTGATTCCAAGAAGGGAGAGAGGAGAAGCCTGAAGCTGACTTTAGTCCCAGGCTGGGGTCTCCTGAACGGTGGGAAACATCCTTGGCTGCTACCCAGGGACAGCAGGCTACTGGTGACATACCAGGCCTGGGATGAGAGGGGAATGTTACATGGACTTTATCATACAGGCCCCATCCTGCTTCTCAGAGCCTACAGGTGAGAATCTAGAGAAGAGTGAGTCATTTCTCAGCTGCATTCTCAGGAGAAGCCGGTAGCCATCCTTGATCAGAAATCCAGGGGAGCATCCACGGCAGTTCTGCGGAGAGCTCTGGCTGCCAGAGGATTCAGCTAGGAGAGAGAGTACTGGGGGATCTGGAGGGCCAGTCCAGTAGGGCTGTCTCAGGAGTCAGAGGTGGCTTTGCCAGTGGGGAGGCGCTAGGTTAGATGTTGGTGGGATGGGGGAGTAGGGCCTACAGGATATGAGGCTGGCTAAAATGAAACTGCACAAAAACCTCCTCCTTTGCTTCAGCTAAAGGCCCTACTTTGGCCTCTCCTCTTTCATAAAAATCTCCATATCTACCCTGGCTCTCAGAAAACCCCTTTCTCCCATGGGTATTTTCATGGTTTCTTCCTTTTTTCATGGTCTCGCACAAATATTTTTGCCATGGAAATGATCAAGTACATTTAACATGAGAAAAACAATCAAACAACACATCTGTATCTCCTTCCTCAAGCACGGTGTGTTTCAATTTATCTACTGAAAAGTCTAGGCAGCAGGGCTGGCTTTAGGAAGTGCAGGGCCCAATTCGAACAGTTTCGACGGGGCCCCGGCAGGGATGACTGACAAAAAAACAAAACAAAACACTTAAAAAAACCATCTTTCATTTCTTCCATGCATTATTTACATGTATTATTTACTTTCCATGACTATATACATAATAACAAAATTATATATTACATACATTACATCATATTGTATATGGCTGTTTTCTTAATCCCACTTGGGTACTTTCTACCAATATCTCTTCATCTCTTGCCCATATTGATAGAAGTCCCCACATTCTAAAAGAATATTAATTATAGATTTTCATTTTCATATTAGGAAAATAATTTATGTTTTGATAGTTGTACAACTGATGTTCTTCAATAATGTTTATTTTATGACCCCTCCTTCCCCCCAGCACCGCCTGGTCTCGTGGAAACACTGCTCCCCCCAGCGCTGCCCACCTCACAGAAACAAACCCTTCTTCCTCAGCGCCACCCTGTCAAAACAGCTGTGGACCAAAGAGGAAGGCGTGGGGGGGTGGGGAAACGGCACACATAGGCAAAAAGAAGTATTCCATTCTATTCATCTGAAGAAGTGGGCTATAGCCCATGAAAGTTTATGTTGAAATAAATTTGTTACTCTCTAAGGTGCCACAATTACTCCTGTTCTTTTTGCAGATACAGACTAACACGGCTGCTACTCTGAAACCTGGCACACATAGGGTGACCAGATCACAGCAGTAAAATAGGACCCACCCCCTCAGCCCCACCATCACACTCCTCTTCACCCCCTAGTCCTCTGCTGACTTGCTGCATCCCTCCTAGTCAGTCCCCCACCCACCACTTGCCTCCTTTCACTTTCTCCCTCCCCTGCCAGCAACCCCTATGCCTGCCCTAGAACCCCTGCTGGTTCACTGCTTGCCTCTTTGCCCACCTGCCGCTTGCCCACCCGCTTGCCCCTGACTTGCTACTGCACACCGCCCCAGGGATATAGCCTCATTCAAAGACCTAGGGATCACTATATTACTGCACACAGCTGTCAACCAATGCAGTTGTAGATAAATCTCTGTATTATGCATTTTTGTATAACTTTTACATGACTTTGTATTGAACCTTGGTAATATGTTATAGCGGCCCCTAAGGTAGTACAATTAAGGTAAAAGAAAAATGTCTTTTTGTTAGAAGTAGAGTAAGATCTTTCTGCCACTTTGTAATCAATTACCCTATTGAATGAATGAGGTGTGACTGAGGAAGGTGTGGAAGGCAGGCACCTCAAGACAGCTGCAACCCTTGGAGAGGGTCTGGGAGCCAGACCAAGGAGCTTTGCCCAGGGCTGAGTGGGACGGAGTTTGGGTGCTGGGTGAAGGCTCCGGACTGGGGCATGGGGTGGGGTGCAGGAAGGGTGGAGGGGTGCAGGCTTTGGGAGGGAGTGCGGAGGGGTGGGTGCAGGCTTTGGGGCAGAGTTTGGGGGCTGGAGGCAGGTGCTGGGGGGAAGGGACTGCCATGTGGCTTCCTTCCTCCCCTAATGCCCCTCACTATAGCCTCAGTGGAGGATGGAGCTGCCCCTTGCCCAGTGTTTGCAGGAGTGGTGGCTGGGGGGAAACCCAGTCAAACTCTGGTTTTACTCTTTCACTGATCAGTCACTTAAACCCCTTACAAACTCCTTCCTGCCTCTCTCACTCCCCTTTTCTACTGAGCTTGTTTGATCTTTTCGGAGGAGCCAGATGAAAACCACAAACCCCAGTAAGAGCAAAAGGCTGGAAGATTAGACTGAACCCACCACCCAGCCTAGTCCATCCCAGAGCCCAGGACTGAGGGCAAATGTCCCCCCAACCCCAGGCCACCTGCTTCCACTCCTGGCCTCTCCCAGCGCTGCCAGTGATTCTGTGTGGCTGCATCGGGTGGGATTTCAAGCAGACCTCCCAGCCCCCGCTAAATTCACCCTTGTTTTGCAACCACTCTGCACCAAGAGCACCTTCCTTCCCTGCCCTAGAGCTGCTGGATGGCTAGAAAGCTAAGTTGGGCATTTGATTGATCTAGAATATTATCATGCCCCCCCAAACCTTAATATCCACACAGTTTTGGTAGGGGGCTATTCACCCCGCCCCAAAGCTGGTCTATTTTATTGTTGCAGGGCAAATGCAGGAGCCATAGTTTAATGGAAATATTCAGCCCCTACAGCGGTCTTGCAGCAGGGAAAGCAGAGTTGATGGGAAGGGAACTGGTTTGGATAGGAGCCCCAGTCCCCTTCCTTTGCAAAGTAATTTGGAGACAGAATCAGGTCACTCCATGCCTCAGTTTCCCCTTCTGCTGTGGGGGGGTTTGATAAAAGTCTCAGCCTGCCATGCCATGTTGCAGACCTTTCGCATTCTCCCCTCTTGATGTATTTGATTTCCTCCTCCAACCCTCCCTCTCCCTCTCACCTGGAGTTCACAGCACTAAGTATCAGCTGGGGGCTTTTTTCCTGGGTTCCATGACATGATCCCGACTTTAGTTCTGAAACAGACACAGGCAGGCACAAACTCACCCTCAAACAGCAACAGCCCGAAAACCACAACACCAACCCAATCTTACAAACCTGCGGGGAGTCACAGGGTCAGACACTCACCACTGGGAGCCCTAGCAGCTGCTCAGGTGACTGAGATCCACTGCAGAGATTCCTGTCTCCCTCGGAGTCTCCTCCAGGTGAGTGCTGGGGAGAAGGGAGGGGAGGCTGCAAAGCACATGTGCCTTCTCCCCGCTTCCCCCCCCGACCTGCAACACCCACGCGGCTGCCTCTGCCTCAGCCCTCTGCCGGCCAGCATCTCTCGTTGCTTAGCAACAAGAGCTGCTGCTTCCAGGAGACGCAGAGCTTTGCTTCCAGGAGACGCTGCCGTGGGGGGCCCCCTCAGGTGTGGGGCCCAATTTTGGGGAATTGGGTAAATCGGCCTAACGCCGGCCCTGCTAGGCAGGCAGAGTCACGGTTGTGTTACTTAGGGGAGGGATACCTCAGTGGTTTGTGCCTTAATTTAGTAAATACAGGGCTGTGAGTTCAATCCTTGAGGGGACCACTTAGAAATCTGGAGCAAAATCTGTGCTCAGTCCTGCTAGTGAAGGCAGGGGGCTGGACTTAATGGTCCCTTCCAGTTCTAGAAGATAGGGTATATCCATTATCTTCTTTTTCTTACTTCACATCAGACCCAGGACTTGCACCCAGCAGTTCTTGGGGCTGTGGGACAGAACTGAGCTTCACTGGCAGCAGTGAGGGAGAACAGTTGGGACTGAGCTGTCTGGGGAATATTTTAATCCTTATCTAATTTTCAGAGGATTAAATCAATGCAGCTTCCACTTCTCAGTCTCTCCCAAGGAAATGATGTTTCTCTGCAAAGTACCTAAACCTTTTAACAATAAGAAGTGAAATGAAATGGCCACATGATGGCAACAGAACCTAAGAAATTTGTTAGTCTCTAGGGTGCCACATGTACTCCTGTTCTTATTGAAGATACAAACTGACATGGCTGCTCCTCTGAAACCTAAGAGATGAGAAGCCGTGTTCTTGTTCAATGAGCATTGAAGCTGAAATGGTGATGTTTTTTCAGCCCCCACTTCTAATCCACTAGACACCCCTTTCCTCCCACAGCCAGGAATAGAACCCTACAGTCATGACTACTAGCCCCCATGACGCTGCTCCCTTTGCCAAAGGAGAAGCTCTGAAACCCCTGTGCTGGCCCTTCACCTCCCTGCTTATGCTGCACTTGAAACCCAATGGGGTTTCCTTGGGCAGTTTTGACTCTCCCAGGAAGGGTGTAATTTTAGGAGCAGGTTCCAAATAGTGTAATTAACCAGCCAGAAGGGGCAGCAGATGTCAGTGTAGGAGCCATTGAAATAACTCTGCACCTACTTAGATGCAGACATCATGAGCTCTATGGTTGGTAAACTTACAGAGACTCTGCTCCTGCTCATGAACTAGCAGCCCATGACCTGTAAACAGCTGCCATTTGAATGCATCTGAAAGTCACAAGGAACAATGATCTGTGTTAAAGGAAGGCTGCCATTTATTAGAGCCCCAATTGATACTGTGTGCGCAAAGAGGGGTGTGAATGTGTAACAGGGCGTTTGGTAAATCTTGGCTATTTTATTTTTCTAGGAGGTTCCTGTCCACCTCCAGTAGAGTTTTCAGTCCCAATGGCAACTTACTTTCCAAATGTAATACAGACTAGTCCATTCCTCCCAAGTGGGTGTGGTTCTTGTTCTTCTGCACATCGTAGCCCATGGAGGCCAAGGACCTGCAAATGTGTCTTCATGTGCCTTTGTTTAATTGATGAAAACAAACCTAGACACTTAGAGGGTTGGAAGTGATTTCAGCAGAGGGACATGTTTGGTAGGTTTTTATGCATTTGCACAGGAAAACATTGAGAGAGCCCATTCAGTTCAGGGATTGCTGTTTAGTGGAGCTGCTGAACACACTAGAAATGGAATTATTTTTACTGAATGAACAGGTTTGTGAGAGAGCACTTGGGTTTGAACCAAGGGCTGCTTGACTTGCAGTCAAACACTGTACCACTGAGCTATACCCCCATAACATTTGCATATGCAAGTCAGTGATTTTAAGGATTTTGAAGGACGGAGTCTGCCTCAGAGAGCTCCTTTTCTATTCCCACACCACCGGGGTTTTAAAAATGGGGTTTGATTAAACTTTATATACATGTGTAGACACCACAGCTTGCACACACACCAGCATAGCTTCCCCCACTGACAGAGCTACCACCTCTTGGGGAGATGGGTTAACTGCACGGACGGGACAGCTCTCTCCCCTCCGCTTAGAGCATCTTCATTATTTATAAATAGGTGGGAAATAACCTCCTGAATGGACAGGAACCAATTTATCAAACATTGCTGTGTCTGTATTCAATATGGGTAACTGGTTATATTGGGCTGGATTACTAGGTGCGTTGCCAGCAGATCGAGGGAAGTGATTATTCCCCTCTATTCAGCACTGGTGAGGCCACATCTGGAGCATTGCGTCCAGTTCCTCCCCCCCCCCACTACAGAAACAAATTGGAGAGAGTCTAGGGGAGGGAAAGAAAAATGATTAGGGGGCAGAGGACTTACAAGAAGAGGCTGAGGGTAGGGCCGCTCAGAAGGGAGGCAGGTGGGGCAATTTGCCCCAGGCCCTGCAGGGGCCCCCATGAGAATATAGTATTCTATTGTATTGCAACTTTTTTTTATGGAAGGGGCCTCGAAATTGCTTTGCCCCAGGCCCCCTGAATCCTGTAGGTGGCTCTGCCCAGACCGTGGTGCTGTCCGCCCACTTCACCCCCTTCCCTCATTCTCCTCCCTCTGAGGCCCCACCTGTGCTCTGCCCTCACTCCTATTTGGCCATTTCCCACCCCTGCTCTTCCTCTTTGGCTGAGGCCTGCTGGTCCACCTTTCACTCGCTCCTCTCCTCCCCCAAGGCCTCCTCGTGCCTCTCCACCCCTTACCCCAAGATCTGCCTGCTGCCCACACCTCTCTGCACCCCTCCCTGAGACTCACCCTGCCCACCGCTTGCACATCTCTGCCCTCTCCCCTGAGACCTGCCCTGCCCAGCGCTCACACCTCTCTGAGTCCTCCCCTGATAACACCTGTCATAAACAAATAAGAAAAGTTAATAGCACAGAAGTACTTTATATCTCTGTAACTGTAAAGGGTTAACAAGTTCAGTAAGCCTGGCTGTCACCTGACCAGAGGACCAATCAGAGAACAGGATACTTTCAAATCTTGAGGGAGGGAAGTTTTATGTGTGCTGTTAGATTTTGGTTGTTGTTCACTCTGGGGGCTCAGAGGGAGCAGATGTGCAACCAGGTTTCTCTCCAATACAGGCTCTTATAAGTTCAGACTAGTGAGTACTAGGTAGATAAAGTGAGTTAGGTTTATGGTTGTTTTCTTTATTTGCAAATGTGTATTTGGTTGGAAGGAGTTCAAATGTGTATTTGGCTGAAAGGAGTTCAAATTGGTATTTTGCTGAAAAGATTCTAATTTGTACTTGTATACTTAGGCTGGGAGGGTATTCCCAGTGTCTATAGCTGAAAGACCCTGTACTTATTCCATTTTACATTTACAAAGATAATTTTTACTGTTTTTCTCTCTTTAATTAAAAGCTTTTCTTGTTTAAGAACCTGATTGGTTTTTTTTATACTGGTGAGACCCCAGGGGACGGGGTCTGGATTCACCAGGGAATTGGTGAGGAGAAAGGAGGGAAGAGGGAGAGAGAGGCTGATTTCTCTCTGTGTTAGGATTACTTTCTCTCAGGAAGAGTCTGGGAGGGAAAGAGAGAAGGAGGGGGAAAGGTGAGTTGTCTTCTCTGTTTTAAGATTCAAGGAGTTTGAATCACAGTGATCTTCCAGGGTAACCCAGGGAGGGGAAGCCTGGGAGAGGCAACGGTGAGGGAAAGGGTTTACTTTTCTTGTATTAAGATCCAGAGGGTCTGGGTCTTGGGGGTCCCCGGGCAAGGTTTTGGGGGGACCAGAGTGTACCAGGCACTGGAATTCCTGGTTGGTGGCAGCGCTACAGGTTCTAAGCTGGTAATTAAGCTTAGAGGAATTCATGCTGGTACCCCATCTTTTGGACGCTAAGGTTCAGAGTGGGGAATTGTACCATGACAACACCTCTCTGCCCCCTCCCCCGAGACTCACCCTGCCCATCGCCCACACCTCTCTGACCGCTCCCCTGAGACCCACCCTGCCAACACCTCTCTGCCCCCTCCCCTGAGACTCACCCTGCCCACACCTCTCTACCCCCTCCCCTGAGACTCACTCTACTGTGAAAGTCACTGGTAGCCCCCTTAACAGCTTACAAGCAGCCAGTAGGGAGAAACAGAAGCCTCACGGACACAATACCCTGAACTTATGAACTGTCTTCCCTTATCAGTTTTCTGGCAGATAAAGCTGGTTCTTGGCTGGTTTTTGCTGAGCAGATTGCAGAAGTGCAGGGTTTGTTAACCACCAATCAAATGCTAGCACGACCGAGGCCTGTGTGTGAGTGTGTATAAAAGATTCTTGATTTTTGTATTGAGCAGAGTGTTTTGTACCACGGTACAGGGCTCTCCTTTCTTCTGCAGAATAAAGCATATTTTCCTTATCCCTGTCTGGCTGTCATTGGCTCTCAGCTAGGCGGACCCGACATTTCGGTAACACTACCCATCACCCACACCTCTCTGAGCCCTCCCGTGAGACCCCCCTGCCCACACCTCTCTGTCCCCTCCCCCAAGACTCACCCTGCTCATCACCCACACCTCTCTGCCCCCTCCCTTGAGACCTGCCCTGCCCACACCTCTCTGCCCCTCCTCTGAGACTCACCCTACCCATCGCCCACACCTCTCTGCCCCCTTCCCTAAGACCAGCCCTGCCCAACACTTGCACCTCTTTGACCCCTCCCCTGAGACCTGCCCTGCCCACCGCCCACATCTCTCTGCCCCCTCCCCTGACCTGACCTGCCCACCGCCCAGACCTCTCTACCCCTCCCGTGAGACCCACCCTGTCCACCTCTTTCTTTGGTCATCTGTTGTTATTCCTTGAAACATCAAGGATGGATTAAAAAGCTGAGTTTACTCCAGGGTGAGGAAAGACAGGAGCCACCAACCCCCGGCAAAACTCAGTGCCCCAGAGAAAACCTGCCCCCTGCTATTGCAATCACTGATGTGCTGGGGATATCACAGGAAGGGACTGTCTGAATGATCAAGGCAGGAAATGGACTACAAGCTACAGCAACGTCATTAACCACAAACACACGCTCCTCATGCTCCAGCCAGAAGGGAAAGGAGTAGGAATTATTGCAGTTCAGCCATGGACACACTTACACAACGGCACAGCAGTGTGTGTGTTGTGGAAGCTGGTCTGAGGAAACAACTAGAATTGATCACTCAGTGAGAACAGAACTAGAGTGCAGTGAGAATCATATCTCAAGCAAGTAGTTGTGGCTGAGTGGTTAAGGTGATGGGCTAGAAATCCATTGGGGTCTCGCTGGCAGATTCAAATCCTGCCAGCTACAGAGGAAGGTGTGGTTCTTTAGTCCCAACAGAGCTGGGCCTTGTCTCACTCTCAAGCTTGGCCTACACTGAAGGGTGATGTGGCTTTAGTTAAAGTGTTTTAATTGAACAGCTGTTGCATGTCCACCCTGTGTCACCAGAGCACATCCATGCTGGCATCTCTTGGATTGCCATGGAGAGCAGTGCACTGTGGGTAGCTATCCCACTGTGCAACTGGCTGCAAGCTGCTTTGGGAAGGGTTTGCAATGTCTCACGGGCCTGTACAGCATCACATGATGCAGGTTTCTCTATCCCATTGTTCCATGGGCATCCTACTAGATTGCCAGCTGCTTTTCAACAGCAATGTGCGTGGTGGGGTATAGAGCGTGTGTTGGGGGGGGGAAGAGACAGTGTGTGCTTTGGGGAAGAGTGAGTGTGTCGGCACACTGTCTCTAAGTTCAGACAGAGGCTGGAAGCAACCAGTCCTGAGGCAGGGGACAGCCCTGACATCAGCCCCCTTCTCTCACTGGTCTTCTTGAGCCAAACTACATGGCTGGGCCCCTCTCTCTAGACTGGGCTGAAGTGAAACTCCAGAGCCAAACACTCCTCCTCCTGGGCAGTGCGCTCTGCCCTTGAATGGTCAGATGCTGCTTAGCACTGTCAGAGCAGCTTTGGCTGGGGGATTCCCCCAGAAATTTCCAATAGCGGGAAAGGATTAAATACCCAGCAATGGAACGCAGGAGTCCTGACTCTCAATCCCCTGGTCCAGTGACTCCAGCGGATCACACTCCCTCTCAAAGGCAAGGGGAGTGGCCATGAGGGCCTGCTTGTAATTGCCAGCTGTGGGAGGGAGTGTGCAGCAGTGGTTAGCGAAGGGGCCTGGAAAGAAGGACTGTTGGGTCCCATCCATCCTTGTGACACTTGGTGTGACCCTGAGCCAGTAGCTTCCCCTCCCCAGGCCTGTTTCTCATCAGTAGGGTTGGGGTTGCAGTTCCAACAGGCCAGGGGGGTTGGGAGGCTCCATTAAGGTGTGTAAAGTGCTGGGATTTCAAGATCCTGGAGGCGCTGTCACCCCCGCACTAGGGTGATGTTCTGCACCCGCTGCTGATGGCCAAGTTTCTCCTTTCCCTGGCAATAAAACAGACTCTTGTTTTCCCAGCCAGCCGATCGCCCAGTGTCATCAGCCTGCCTGCTGGCTCGGCAGGGTAACTTCTCAGGTCACCACCCTCGTCTCCAGCCTTCCTTGGACTTGGAAAGTGAGGAGAAGGGTGAGGGATGACTCTGAACATCCTCCATCCATCACTCCATCACCAGAGCAAGTGAGTGGCATTATTGTTCCTTGGTGGCATCCCCTGTCTGTCTGGGGAAAGGCAGAAAGAGGGGGAGAGAATCTATTCCAAAGGACATTGGATTTGCAAACAGCCCCCAGGAGCCCCTCATTCTCAGACTGGGGAGGGGCTTCTCCAGAGCCATCTCCAGTATGTTTGGCAAGGTCCCAGGAATGGAGCTCCCAGCCCTTTCCTTGTGGGAGACTGTTCCCAAGGCTGAGAGTCTGAGGTGGACCAGACCTGGTGAGCTGATAATCATGGAAATCAATGGGAAACGAGGGGGCCCTGGCCTTTCTATGCCTAGCGACTTTGAAGTGGGGAATGGTTTCCCAGGAGAAGTCCAGACTCCTGGGTTCTGTTACTTCTCTAGCCTGGGCGGGGATTTGTCCCAGACCCCGGATCCCTCTAGGGCCGGCCCTGAAGGGAAGTACTGACTATCACAGTGACAATAAAACTGACCAGCATTGTGGGGGAGACAGAGGAGGACCCACACTCATCAGGTCTCTTCTCTCCCCCAAGGTGAGCCAGACACTGCTCTCTCCTGGCTCTTACTCTAGCAGCTGGACACCAAGGAGCCATTTTCCCACAGGAAGTGCATTGAGTGCCCCTGTGGTGCTGGGGGGGCTGGTGCTGCTGCTGCCTGTGGGGCTGGCAGGGGGGCTGATGTCTGCACAGACTCTCAGCTTCCAGGCTGGAGGGGGCACTTGGGACCTTACCAGACTGGCTTAGTGAAAACAGGAGGTTGACAGAGCAATACAGATGCTCTCCAGAGCAGGGAGCAGCAGCCACCCATGCAGCCAGGCAATGAGCATTTCCCACAGCCTGGAGCTGAGGGGGAGGCGGCAGCTGCTGTTCCAGCTCCTGGGGGACAGGCCCTGTCAGCCAACAGACACTTCTTACTCACCACAGCTAAGGGCATCGGGTTCCTCTGGTGCGGGTGTGGAGCAGCTGTTCATTTTTCTGTTTGCACTCCTCTGCCATGTGAAAATCGGGGAGGGGAGGCAGAAGCCCCACTTCCCTCCCGAAATGACATCCAGTGAGGGAAGCCAGGACAACAGGGTGGGGCGGCAAGTGGTGACCAGACTCTAGTCTAGCTCAGAGTCTAGTCTAGTCTGCCAGGGTCTAGTCTAGCTCAGGGTCCAGCTAAACTTCCTCCCCGCGCCACTGGCCCCCAGTTCCCTTCCACCACCAGGTCAACCTGGGCACTAGGGCAGGAAGAGGGTGAGGAAGCAAGTCAAGCCGAGCAAGGCAGGCAAAAGCGAGTCTTGTCTTCATGGGCAGCTCACAATGACATCCTTTTTGTGCGCAACTTCTGCAAAAACATCCTGGACAGAGAAGCAACAGGTCAAAATAACCCCATACAGCTGTCAAAGTAGCTCAATTAGGTGAGCATTAGACTGAAGAGCTGAAGGGCCCTGGTTCAATCCCAGGTTTTGGCAGGTTCTTTCATCCTCTTTGTGCAGAGGCAGCTTGTTGTCATGCAGCACAGCAGTGCCTGCACCCAAGCTGAGCAGGGCTGGCCTAGGGCAAACCAATTTTGGGGGCCCCTTCCATTAAAAAAGAGTTGCAATACTGTATTCTCGTGGGGCCCCTGCAGGGCCTGGGGCAAATTGCCCCACTTGCCTCCCTTCTGGGTGGCACTGAAGGTGAGTCTCTGATCTTGGGCTCTGGAGTAGGAAAACATAGAATGGGCTTCTGCCCCTAGTTGGCCCACCTGACCTTTAACGATGAGAACTGTCTTTCCCAACATGGCAGGAAGAGAACAAGGCAGGGTGACCCTCAGGAATGGTGCCAGAGGGCTGCTGGGCAGTGACAGGCAGGGATTGGGAATGAAAACTCCTTTGCACAGCTGAGCAAGGGCAGTACCAAGGAAGGGGCATCTGTGAAAATGGCTGTGTGGAAGGTGGAAGGGATTTGGGGGCCCAGAAGGAGGGGCTTGAGGTTCAGTGCCTTGGAGCAGCTGGACTTGGACATGGTGGGTGTTCAGGAAATGCACATTAACAACTCTAGGGTAGCTCAATAGGCAGAGGGTGATTGGAGAAGGCCCCCCTGGCCAGGGAAGAATGATGGGGCTGGAGTCTTGTTTTTCACATTCGCGGCACGTGTACAGAAAGCGGTGGAGCTCCGACCAGGGAGGGCATTACTGGTAGACTTTGTGCTCTGTGGCACTGGTTACTGTTATATTAGTGTGTATGGTCCCCAGTTAAGCAATGAGAGGGAAGATCAAAGGCTCCCTTCCTCTGGACTGCATGATGTTCATTGTTGGGGGGAGGATTTTAATTGTGTCAGCTGGCCTGAGGACCGCTGGTCCCGTTTTCCCGACCGTCAGGGGAAACATTTTTACAATGAGCACTACCTGGCACAGGTCTGTAATGAGGTCAGCTTAGAGGAGCTCACTCCAGCCACAGAGGGGGTTCACCTTTCTGCGGGGACAGACCAGGACTCGCATTGACTGGATTTATGCTTAGCTTTTGTGTCTTTAGCATGTTGCTTCTCAGATTCTTTCTTGGCCTGACTTGTTACACTTTGACACTTAACAGGCCAGAGTTTGTGCACCTTCCTATTATCCTTACTCGGATTTGATTTCCAAATTTTGAGGGATGACTTTTTGCCTCTAACAGCCTCCATTACTCGGCTGTATACCTAGAGTGGCATTCTGCTGGTCCTCCTATTGTCGTTTCTGATTTAGGGCAAACGTTTCATCTGAGCCTCTAATTGCAGTGTTTTTAAACGGTCTGCATGCTGCTTGCAGGCACCTAACACTTGTGACAGCAGCTCCTTTTAATTCCCATCTAACCATCTGTACTTATGCCGATAGGTTGACTTCAGGTCTTTAACTTTGAGCGGTAGCTGAGAAGATGGTAAATCGGACAGAAACCCGTTCGACAAACCTCTTCATTTCCTTGTTATTTCCTGACTTCTTTATTCATCGCCTTTTCCTTATTTCCTGGCTAAGGTGATGGTCTGCCAGGGAGCTCCTGGCACCTCTGGCTGCCTGGGCTGAAGGCAAGAGGCAGGCCTGGGCGTGGCAAGGGCCTCCTGTCCTGAAATGAGGCCGCAATACTTCCTTGTCCCCTCTTCCCACCCACACCGGCAGGCAGCTGCTGCGGGAGAACACGAGGGAGGGTCTCCGGACGCCAGGCAGTGCTGTGTGTGTGGCTGTCAGGGGAAAGAGCCGAGGCTCCCGACTCAACCTGCCATTGACTCGCGTGGCTCTGTGCTCCGTCACCTGAGGTGGGCCAGGCTGCGGATGTGATTCAGGCTTGGGCAGCATGGCTGCGCTTTCCAGACGAGGTCTGAGGCAGACCAAGAGCTTTACATAGCGTACAGGGAAGTGGGAGGGAGGCATCTTCAAGCTGGCGTGTCTCGTCCATTTCTCCCTTTCTCCTTGGGCGGAGGTGGGAAGGGAGCGAAACGTTCCCGGCTGAAGGTTTTGTACTCGGCCTTGAGGATTAAGCCCGAGCCTCCAGCATGGCTGCTGGGAGATGGGCTTTTGCAGCGCAGCCCCCACACTCTTGTAGGCAGCAAGTGAACCCACTGTGTCCAAGAGGAAACCTTCAAGGTTGCAAAAGGGGATCATCATGGCTCCCAGCAAACCTTCAGGAGCCCACGAGGAGCCTCAGTGTCTTCCCTGGGGAGCATAACCCCCCCTCCTTTCCATTAACAGCTGACCTCACTGACTCATGATACCACAGAGACATCTACCAGCAGCTGGTTTGCCAGGGCCACTGCCCAGCACCCTGCAGCGCTTCCTGCCAGTGCCAGAGCTCACCAGGCACTAGCCTGGAGCCAGGGGCGCTAGGTGCTGTGGAAGAAAAGCCAGCAGAGGGACACAGTGGAAGTGTCCTGTACCCATAACACAGAGGTCGATTAAAACCCCTTTCTGCCAGCACTGGGCCTACTTCTTCCTACACTGGGCCTGCAAGTGAGGGGGCAGCTGACACAGCACCAAGAGTCTAACTTGTGTGGCAGGAGGTGGCTGATGCCCGCAGCCTGCTGGGGAGCTCCCAGAAGCTTTAAGTGACAGAGACTCCTAAATGCCCTTAGTAACAAGGGTTTGGGGTTCACCGAGGCCAGTAAGGGGGTCACTATGTCTGCCCTATAACCCTGGGTGTCAGATTGCTGTGCAGCTTTGATCTAGAGCTCTGATCCCAACGACCGACCAGCAGCCCACAGCCTCCCCCTGGGTCTGCCCCACCGGGTTACTCCTTACAGGCCAACCTTACCCCCGTTCCAGCCCCAGATTCACCCCCTAATCATCCTACTGCCGCTCAGAGCCACAGACCTGGATGTGCTGAAGGAGGGAGGGGTGACTCTAGCATGAGGTTCTTCTCTAAAGATGGCTGGCTGAAAGGTGGTGCTCATCTGTGTCAGCAACCTGCCCAGTTGCATAACTGCCAGGGGATGCAGACATTTCTGTAAGGCACATAAAGGGGTTATTTGTTGTTGAAGCAAATGTGAGGAATGTGCATTTATGAGAAGGAATTTCCACCTCTTCAGCAGCTGTATGTCAGGGCCCCAATGGCCTAATGGATAAGGCTTTGGCTTCTAAAGCTAGAGATTGTGGGTTTGAGTTGCATCTGGGGTGAAGGTCTGCTTTCTTCCTGTATATTGCATGGAAACCTTGGCTTTATTTTCAACAAGAAAGCTGGGAGATGTTTGAGCACAAAGTCCTGGATCTTGGGAACAATCACCAAGGATATTAGAAGGCTCAGTCTGGTGACCTAATGGATGCAACTACACACCAAGGGGGATGAATTCCCATGTGGGCACACAGTGTCCCTGTCCACCACACATGCTGCACACACATCAACTGCACCAAAAGAGACACAAACTGCACACTGAGGAGACAGCTGATTTGTTTCCTGGTTGCTTTTATTTCCAAAAGTACTGAAGTGTGATCTCTCTTCTTTTTCTGTGGGCAGAAACTCAATGGAGGAGACTCTCACATTCCTTAGCTGCCAGGTGACAGTGGCAGGAAGAAAACGCATTGCAATGAAATTTAAGAAACATTCATATATAATTTAACAATGAGAAGTAATTAAATAAAAAGAATCCAATGGACACACATGCTGGTGGCTTGTTCCCACCCCAGAGAGCGAGGGGCAGGGAGTGCGTGAAAGGCAGGTGGTTAAGTCTGAGGGAGCCTATTCAAGTTAAACAAATTATAGCAGACAGCTACAAAATACTCCATTTGGTAACATCAATACAGAACATATCAATCTACAAGCAATACAGGCATACACAGCTAACACAGGGTGTCCACTTAATACCAGAGTTCCCACGGCCAAATAGCTGGAAGTGCCTTCACAGTCACTGCTAAACAAAACAACATTGTGCAGAACCAAGAGCAGCCCTGCTGTGCCGTTAGGAAGGCCTGCAAGAGACTCAGCAAAGCAATCTATGATTCTGTGCTTTTACTTAGTAGTTACCAAGTGTGATAAATGAAAGGGGAAGTGCGGGCAGGTAGCTCCCCTTTTTGGACACCCAGCCAGCCAGTAGCTACAAAATCCCTCTCAGGCCTGGTCTACACTATGATATTAGGTTGAATTTAGCAGTGTTACCACGATCTAACCCTGGACACATCCACACGACAAAGCCCTTTTTTTCAACTTAAAGGGCTCTTTAAATCGATTTCTTTACTCCACCTCCAACGAAGGGATTAGCACTGAAATTGGCCTTGCCGGGTCGAATTTAGGGTAGTGTGGGTGCAATTCGATGGTATTGGCCTCCGGGAGCTATCCCAGAGTGCTCCATTGTGACCGCTCTGGACAGCGCTCTCAACTCAGATACACTGGCCAGGTAGACAGGAAAAGGCCTGCAAACTTTTGAATTTCATTTCCTGTTTGGCAGCGTGGGGAGCTGATCAGCACAGGTGACCAAGCAGAGCTCATCAGCATGATGTGCACATTGCCCGGCCCATACTTTGTGAGAAGTCTATGACCATAGACTCATAGACTCTAGGACTGGAAGGGACCTCAAGAGGTCATCGAGTCCAGTCCCCTGCCCTCATGGCAGGACCAAATACAGTCTAGACCATAACTAATAGACATTTATATAACCTACTCTTAAATATCTCCAGAGATGGAGATTCCACAACTTCCCTAGGCAATCTATTCCAGTGTTTAACTACCCTGACAGTTAGGAACTTTTTCCTAATGTCCAACCTAAATTTCCCTTGCTGCAGTTTAAGCCCATTGCTTCTTGTTCTATCATTGGAGGCTAAGGTGAACAAGTTTTCTCCCTCCTCCTGATGACACCCTTTTAGATACCTGAAAATTGCTATCATGTCCCCTCTCAGTCTTCTCTTTTCCAAACTAAACAAACCCAATTCCTTCAGCCTTCCTTCACAGGTCATGTTCTCAAGACCTTTAGTCATTCTTGTTGCTCTTCTGTGGACCCTCTCCAATTTCTCCACATCTTTCTTGAAATGCGGTGCCCAGAACTGGACACAATACTCCAGTTGAGGCCTAACCAGCGCAGAGTAAAGCGGAAGAATGACTTCTCATGTCTTGTTTACAACACACCTGTTAATGCATCCCAGAATCACGTTCGCTTTTTTTGGAACAGTATCACACTGTTGACTCATATTAAGCTTGTGGTCTACTATGACCCCTAGATCTCTTTCTACCATACTCCTTCCTAGACAGTCTCTTCCCATTTTGTATGTGTGAAACTGATTGTTCCTTCCTAAGTGGAGCACTTTGCATTTATCTTTATTGAACTTCATCCTGTTTACCTCAGACCATTTCTCCAATTTGTCCAGATCATTTTGAATTTTGACCCTGTCCTCCAAAGCAGTTGCAATCCCTCCCAGTTTGGTATCGTCTGCAAACTTAATAAGCGTACTTTCTATGCCAACATCTAAATCGTTGATGAAGATATTGAACAGAGCCGGTCCCAAAACAGACCCCTGCGGAACCCCACTTGTTATACCTTTCCAGCAGGATTGGGAGCCATTAATAACTACTCTCTGAGTACGGTTA
Organism: Gopherus flavomarginatus; assembly: GCF_025201925.1. Classification (NCBI taxonomy): domain Eukaryota; kingdom Metazoa; phylum Chordata; order Testudines; family Testudinidae; genus Gopherus; species Gopherus flavomarginatus. The sequence continues at coordinate 29,044,091 of NC_066620.1, read as the reverse complement.
TCCAGCCAGTTATGCACCCACCTTATAATAGCCCCATCTAAATTGTACTTTCCTCGTTTATCTATAAGAATATCATGCGAGATTGTATCAAATGCCTTACTAAAGTCTAGGTATATCACATCCACCGCTTCTCCCTTATCCACAAGGCTCGTTATCCTATCAAAGAATGCTATCAGATTAGTTTGACATGATTTGTTCTTTACAAATCCATGCTGGCTATTCCCTATCACCTTACCACCTTCCAAGTGTTTGCAGATGATTTCTTTAATTACTTGCTCCATTATCTTCCCTGGCACAGAAGTTAAACTAACTGGTCTGTAGTTTCCTGGGTTGTTTTTATTTCCCTTTTTATAGATGGGCACTATATTTGCCCTTTTCCAGTCTTCTGGAATCTCCCCCGTCTCCCATGATTTCCCAAAGATAATAGCTAGAGGCTCAGATACCTCTTCTATTAACTCCTTGAGTATTCTAGGATGCATTTCATCAGGCCCTGGTGACTTGCAGGCATCTAACTTTTCTAAGTGATTTTTTACTTGCTCTTTTTTAATTTTCTCTTCTAAACCTACCCTCTTCCCGTAAGCATTCACTATACTAGACATTCCTTCAGACTTCTCAGTGAAGACTGAAACAAAGAAGTCATTAAGCATCTCTGCCATTTCCAAGTCTCCCGTTAATGTTTCTCCCTCCTCACTGAGCAGTGGGCCTACCCTGTCCTTGGTCTTCCTCTTGCTTCTAATGTATTGATAAAAAGTCTTCTTGTTTCCCTTTATTCCCATAGCTAGTTTGAGCTCATTTTGTGCCTTTGCCTTTCTAATCTTGCCTCTGCATTCCTGTGTTATTTGCCTATATTCGTCCTTTGTAATCTGACCTAGTTTCCATTTTTTATATGACGCCTTTTTATTTTGTAGGTCACGCAAGATTTCATGGTTAAGCCAAGGTGGTCTTTTGCCACATTTTCTATCTTTCCTAACCATCGGAATAGCTTGCTTTTTGGCCCTTAATAGCGTCCCTTTGAAAAACTGCCAACTCTCCTCAGTTGTTTTTCCCCTCAGTCTTGATTCCCATGGGACCTTACCTATCAGCTCTCTGAGCTTACCAAAATCTGCCTTCCTGAAATCCATTGTCTCTATTCTGCTGTACTCCCTTCTACCCTTCCTTAGAATTGCAAACTCTATGATTTCATGATCACTTTCACCCAAGCTTCCTTCTACTTTCAAATTCTCAACGAGTTCCTCCCTATTTGTTAAAATCAAGTCTAGAACAGCTTCCCCCCTAGTAGCTTTTTCAATTTTCTGAAATAAAAAGTTGTCTGCAATGCAGTCCAGGAACTTATTGGATAGTCTGTGCCCCGCGGTGTTATTTTCCCAACATATATCTGGATAGTTGAAGGCCCTCATCACCACCAAATCTTGGGCTTTGGATGATTTTGTTAGTTGTTTGAAAAAAACCTCTTCCACCTGATTAGGTGGCCTGTAGTAGACTCCCAGCACGACATCACCCGTGTTTTTTACCCCTTTTAGCCTAACCCAGAGACTCTCAACACTTCCGTCTCCTATGTCCATCTCCACCTCAGTCCAAGTGTGTACATTTTTAATATATAAGGCAACACCTCCTCCCTTTTTCCCCTGTCTATCGTTCCTGAGCAAACTATACCCATCCACACCAACATTCCAGTCGTGTGTATTATCCCACCAAGTTTCAGTAATGCCAACAATGTCATAGTTGTATTTATTTATTAGCACTTCCAGTTCTTCCTGCTTATTACCCATACTTCTTGCATTTGTATATAGGCATCTAAGATACTGGTTTGATCTTGCCTCCCAGCTTTGCCCTGACCCTCCTTCCTCACTGCCATTATAGCCCGTGCTCCCTCCTGTTTCCAACCCATCTCCCAGGTCTTGTTCCCCACTTACCTGTGGGGTTTGCTCACCTGTCCCCGTCGAACCTAGTTTAAAGCCCTCCTTACTAGGTTAGCCAGTCTGTGTGCAAATAAGGCTTTTCCCCTCTTCAAAAGGTGAACGCCATCTGTGCCTAGCAGTCCTTCCTCGAATAGCATCCCATGGTCAAGGAAGCCAAAGCCCTCCTGGCGACACCATCTTCGCAGCCAGGCATTCACCTCCACGATGCATCTGTCTCTGCCCGGGCCCCTACCTTCAACAGGAAGAATTGAAGAGAATACTACCTGCGCTCCAAACTCCTTAACCCGTACTCCCAGAGCCCTGTAGTCACTCTTGATCTGCTCAGTGTCACACCTCGCAGTATCATTTGTGCCCACATGGATGAGTAGCATGGGGTAGTAGTCAGAAGGCTGGATAATCCTTGACAATGCCTCTGTAACATGTCGGATATGGGCCCCTGGCAGGCAGCATACCTCCCGGGATGAACGGCAGGGCGACAGATGGGTGTCTCCGTCCCCCTCAGCAGAGAGTCTCCAACCACCACTACCCTACGTTTCTTATTATCAGTGGTGGCAGCAGACCTCCCAGCCTTAGGGGTACGAGGCTTCCCCTCCTTAACTGTTGGGGTGATTCCTTCTCTCCTGTATCAAGAAGAGCATAACGGTTATCTATTACCACAGCAGGATGGTTCGCAGCAGGGGTGGAGCACTGCCTGCTGCCAGAAGTAACCAGCTGCCAGTGTCCACCCTGAGCCATCTCCTCTTCCACTGGTGTGTCAGTAGTCCTGTGAACTGGAACAGCTACGTCAGCTGTCTCCACATGGATACTATCCAGGAATTGCTCATGGATACGGATGTTCCTCAGCCTAGCCACCTCCTCCTGTAGCTCTCCCACCTGCTGCCTGAGAGATTCCACCAGTAGGCACCTTTCACATTGGATGCCACCTCCAGCCTGGATATCAGTAAGTGGAAATTGCAAATTACAGTCTTTGCAAACCCACACCAGAATCTGGGTAAAAGCATCCATGCTTTGGTGCTCTGTCCGGCTACAGGCGCAGGTGGAGGAGACAGAAGCAGTGCTGCCACAGGTGTTGCAGGTCCTCCTAACCATCGTAAGCCTCCCTCTGTCAAACTCTCTCAAACTCCCGTCTGCAGCTCCCTGTCCGCTCTGCTCTGCTTTAAACGGAAAGGTTTTGGATGTGGCTTGGTTTATAAGTTCAAGGGACCAATGGGTCACAGATGAGACCGCCAAGGGACCCCCACTCCCTTCCTAACTCCCTTGTGAAACTCCCTGTTAGCAGCCCTTGGTCGCTTGTGCGCAGCTTTATAAAGCCCTGGCCTGAGTGAATGCCCTGCCCACTGGTTAAGGCTCAGCCAATTACCCTTTTTTTTAAGGCTCAGCCAATTACCAGAGGTGAGGGTGAGGTGAGGTGGGGTGAGGGTCTCTGAGCCTGGGCTCCAGTCTGATCCCAAATGTCTACACTGCAGTTTTTAGCCTCACAACCTGAACCCCTGGAGTCCAAGTCAGACAATCCAGGCCAGCCAGGCCACAGGGCTTTTATCACAGTATAGATGCACTCTCAGGGTAAGTTTACATTGCAATATAAGCCCAGGGTTAGCAGAAGTCATGTCAGCAGTCCCAACGCATAAACATAAACCACAAAGGAAAGACCCATCCCTAAATAAGCTGGACTCTGTCCTTTTCCCTACGGTTCGTAAGTCCAGCAACCAAAAATCCTTTAACATGAGCCATCCCCCCTCTGTACCCCACTCACAGCTGTTGTCCTTAGTCAGTGCAAGCCCAGAGGTGCCTCTGTAGAGTTCACCTGCCATCTTGGGTAGAAAAGGGGGAAAATAAGAAAGCACCATACTCACTGTTGTCTAGGGACTCACTCATCCCTCCACAGCCACCTTGTCCTAAAGTTGGTATATTTAGGTAAATTTCTTTGCTGCTGTGAAAGCTGCCAGGAAAAGTCTCTGGTCACCAGAGCTCCCTGCTTCTTCAAGCACATCTCTGGCTCCTTCCCTGCCCCAGTCATTGCTGTAGGAGGCTCCTATATGCACAGAGCCTAAAGCTTTTTCAAGCCTTCTTAGTGCAATTGGCAGCACATCAGTCTCATAATCTGAAAGTCCTGTGTTTAAGCCTCAGAGAAAGCAATGAGTTTAACTCCCTAGTTCAGATTTTCTACAGGAGATCAGAGAAAAGAAACTAGAGGAGAGTGGTTTATAGACACCTTCCCACCCATCTAACACGCACACAGATTTTTCTAAGGCATTAGCTTTTCCTTCTCTATGGAACTTGTATTCTCTATAGAGCAAAATAAAACAAAAACATGCAAGTCTAAGCCTAATATAGTATGAAACTCAATACAGATCAAATCTCACCCTCAGAGATCTTCCATTAAGCTTCTTTCACAGACTAGATTTATTTCTTGCCTGGGCCCAATCTTTTCACCTGGTATAGTCCTTGTTCCAGCTCAGGTGGTAGCTAGGGGATTTCTCACGACTGCACCCACCTTTCTTCTGTACCACCCCCTTATACAGCTTTGGTACAAGGCAGGAATATTTTGTCTGTCTCCTGGGGAAGAGCCCCAGGTTAAGATGGATTCCTGTACCAGGTGACATGGTCATATGTCCTGTGAGACTCTAAGCCTTCATTCTTTCGGGCCTGACTCACAGATAGTGCAGGACAGAGCCATCTCCAGTCTATTGTCCTGGTTAATGGGAGCCATCAAGAGTCCAAACCACTATTAATGGCCCACACTTTGCATCATTACAACAGGACCTCAGAGTTATAGTTCATATTTCTAGTTTCAGATCCAAGAATGATCGGTTCATACAAATAGGATGAACACACTCAATAGATTATAAGCTTTGTAATAATACCTTACAAGAGACCTTTTGCATGGAGCATATTCCAGTTACATTATATTCACACTCATTAGCATATTTTCATAAAATCCTATGGAGTGCAATGTCACAGCAGGGAAAGGGTTTTACTGTGGCACCTGGGAGCAGTTGAGTTTCATGTTCAGGCTGTGGTATGAGTTGCTCCAGGTTTCTCGTAAGCACACAGGGACCTTAGCGGGTGCTCTCGATACAGGAATGGCCCCGACATGATAAAGTGATGGGGATTGCATTTTCCTTTTTTATTTTTGTATTTCCAATGACATTTCTGCTTGTGATTTCATTTTGCTTTGTATAACTGAGTTTTGTCCTGGATCTGATATTTAACTAAAAAAAGAATAAGGCGTCAGGGCACCGGATGGAGGAGCAGGCTGGGGCTAGGACTGCTAAGAGAGCGAGAGTAGCAGGTTTTCTGTATTGTTTTGTCTTCATTTTCATGACTAGTTTCTCTTGTGCACTAAATTTGTTTTTTCACATGTGAGCCTGGCTAGCTCAGTTGGTAGTGCATCAGACTTTCAGTCTGAGAGTCCAGGGTTCAAGTCCCTGGTCAAACAAAGAGGGAGCCATTCCCCTCAACATGGAAGAAGGCATCTCTCCAGGATCTTATTTGACATCACCTTTCTTCCCCATGACTTGGCTTTTTGTAGGAAGGGCCATGTAATGCCTGGGACTGAAGGGGCAACTTCCTCACATGCCCACTGGCCTCTCAGTCTGGATAAAGAAAGGCCTCTGGGAGCTGCAGCAAACTGATGCATGACAACTTGGTGAGTAAATGCAGGCCTGCCTACATGGGCTCATCCACACCAGAACTCAGCAGAGGTCTGGGGGTTCCCTACTGGTCCCATGGTGTAAGCGCCAGCACTCGGGACTTTGAATCCTGCAATCTGAGTTGAAATCTTGGTGGGCTCTGAGGCCAATTCCTGAGCCACAAACCCTGCTGGGTCTTCCAAGACTATATCTTGCTTTCTGAAAGGCCATGAAAGCCTATCTTTTCCCCACTAGCTGTTGTGACTTGAGCGCAAGAGGGGACGTTTGATCCAGAAGCCTGGCTGTGCCTGGAGTCCTGTAGGTAGGGATGCGAGCTGCATTTCCTCTGAGTCCTGAAGCTGAGCTGCAGCCTGGCACAGGAGGCAGCCCTATTGGTTGACCTACTGGCCTAAAGTCACTTGGGCGGTGTTGGTGTCCCTAGGAATGCTGAAGGGCCTAAGGGAGGGAGGCTCAATACTTCCCCCTATCAGTTAGGGCAGAAGAGGAGGGCTGCAAGAGTGGGTAGGTTGATGGCTGGTCCTTCTAGCATTCGGTTGGGAACGTGGTGGGAAATGCGAACTGAGAGAAATGGTTGCAGGCCTGTGAGGAATGGTTTGGCCGGTGGCGTAAGTGGATCGTGTCATTACCTACAAGGTTGTCATTCTCAAGACCCATCTGTGGGGAATTTCCTCAGCCATGTGTTTCCCCCTGCTCCACGAGTGCTGCTGAGACCAAACACGATGGCCTTCCACCTCTTTTGGGGCAATAGGATGTCCCTACCTAGTCAAGAGAAGTGCGGCTTTTCTGCCGTATTAGAAGTGGGGTTGGGCCTGGTGGGCTTTGAAGCCTTGTACAGCTCTACTTTTTTGTGTTTCAATTTTCAGTGGTGGCTGAGCTGGAGGGCAGGTCAGGCCCGAGGGGAATGGTGGGGCAACCACAAAGAACCCAACTGACTCTTCCGATATGGCTGTATTTTTTTTGACCCCACCGGATGCAACACCAGGTATGGGATGGCTGATGGTGGCAGAAGGGGAGGAGTAGACTCATAGACTTTAAGGTCAGAAGGGACCATTATGATAATCTAGTCTGACCTCCTGCACAATGCAGGCCACAGAATCTCACCCATCCACTTCTATAACAAACCCCTTACCTGTGTCTGAGTTACTGAAGTCCTCAAATTGTGGTTTGAAGACCTCAAGCTGCAGAGAATCCTCCAGCAAGTGACCCATGCCCTATGCTGCGGAGGAAGAAGAAAAACCTCCAGGGCCTCTGACAATCTGCCCTGGAGGAAAATTCCTTCCTGAGCCCAAATATGGTGATCAGCTAAACCCTGAGTAAGTGGGCAAGACTCACCAGCCAGCACCAAGGAAAGAATTCTCTATAGTAACTCAGATCCCAACCCATCTAACATCCCATCACAGACCACTGGGCATACTTACCTGCTGATTAAGAGGTTAGGAAGTCCCCTGCCCAAGTGTTCTTCTATTCCCACCTTACACCCTACAGGATTTTCAGTGGGTGGCTAGGTGGAAGGTGCTTGCAGGATGGCTTCATCCGCAACAGTGGCTGCCCTCACAGCAGCGGCAGCCACAGCAGCGAGCCCCCGCCTCTCCTTTGGCTCAATCTGAACAGAGGTCAATGTACCACTGGGTGTGATAGGCCAATTTTAGGGAGCTTCCTCTGAAGGTGAGCAACTGTCCCCAGAACTTACAGACAGGTGCTTTAAAGTATTTGCATATGTGCATGGCCAGCATGTGGAGAGCAAAGTCTGCCCACGGGCACTGTGTCAGACTCTGGCACAGCTTGAGACAATGGACCATCTTCAGCCACCAGGTGACCCAGGATCTAAGGCAGGAATGGGGTGAGGAAGCAAGTCAAGCTGAGCAAGGCAGGCAAAAATTCATCTTGCCTTCGTGGGCGCTCGCAATGATGTCCTTTTTGTGTGCCAGGGCTGACAAAAACATCCCAGACAGAGAAGCAGCAGGCCCAAAAAGTGCTATTAGGGTGCTGACTTAGCTCAGTTGGGAGAGTGTTAGACTCACAATCTAGAGGTCCCTGGTTCACTCCTATGCTTTGGCATGCTCTTTGTGCGCAACAGTGGGTTTTTCTCTGGAAGCACAGCAGTGCCTTGACCCACCATGAGTCCCTCATTTCAGGCTCCCAAGCAAGAAAAGACAGCATGGACTTGTGCACCAAGTTGGCCCACCTGACCTTTCTTTCTTCTCTTGCTCTTTGTCAGCAAGGGGAAGAAAAAGAAGCTCTCCTTCAAGCCAGAGTCAGAAGGGCGACGTCAGGATGACTTCCTGAGTGCCGGCTCCAGTCCTTTGCTCTACTAGCTGACCTATCGAAGGGCTGCCACCTCTCTCTCCAGGTTCGCCCATTGGAGTGTTCAGAATGGAGAGGGGTAACTAATGGTGTTCCCAATGGTCAGTCCTAGAACCAATCCTATTCAACTTATTCATAAATGATCTGGAGAAAGGGGTAAACAGTGAGGTGTCAAAATTTGCAGATGATACTAAACTGCTCAAGATAGTTAAGACCAAAGCAGACAGTGAAGAACTTCAGAGACGTCTCACAAAACTGTGATTGGGCAACAAAATGGCAAATGAAATTTAATGTGGATAAAAGTAAAGTAATGGACGTTGGAAAAAATACCCCCAACTATACATACAATATGATGGGGGCTAATTTAGCTACAACTAATCAGGAAAGAGATCCTGTAGTCATCATGGATAGTTCATTGAAGACAACCACACAGTATGCAGCAGCAGTCAAAAAAGCAAACAGGATGTTAGGAATCATTAAAAAAAGGAGAATAAGATAGAGAATATCTTACTGCCTTTATATTAATCCATAAAAATCCATATAAAAATGAATACTGCATACAGATGTGGTCTCCTCATTTCAAAAAACATTTACTGGCATTAGAAAAGGTTCAGAGAAGGGCAACTAAAATGATTAGGGGTTTGGAATGGGTCCCATATGAGGAGAGATTAAAGAGACTAGAACTTTTCAGCTTGGAAAAGAGAAGACTAAGAGGGAATATAATAAAGGTATATAAAATCATGAGTGATGTGGAGAAAGTGAATAAGGAAAAGTTATTTACTTGATCCCATAATATAAGACCTAGGAGCCACCAAAGGAAATTAATAGGCAGCAAGTTTAAAACAAATACAAGGAAATTCTTCTTCACACAGACACAGTCAACATGTGGAACTCCTTGCCTGAGGGGATTGTGAAGGCTAGGACTATAACAGGGTTTAAAAGAGAACTAGATAAATTAATAGGTTTCAGAATGGAAGCCATGTTAGTCTGTATCAGCAAAAAGAATGAGGAGTACTTGTGGCACCTTAGAGACTAACAAATTTATTTGAGAAACAACTCTGACATCATAATAAAAAAGGCTGACAAAGGAGGTGCTGTTGTCATCATGACTAGGTCGAAATATGAACGAGAGGCTGCTAGGTGGCTCTCTAACACCACATTCTACAGGCCGTTACCCTCTGATCCCACTGAGAGTTACCAAAAGAAACCACACCATCTGCTCAAGAAACTCACTGAAAAAGCACAAGAACAAATCTGCACAGACACACCCCTAGAACTCCAACCAGGGGTATTCTAATGTCTACCCAAGACCCATAAACCTGGAAATCCTGGATGCCCCATCATCTCAGGCATTGGCACTCTGACAGCAGGATTGTTTGGCTATGTAGACTCCCTCCTCAGGCCCTATGCTACCAGCACTCCTAGCTATCTTTGAGACACCACTGACTTCCTGAGGAAACTACAGTCCATTGGTGATCTTCCAGAAAACATCATCCTGGCCACTATGGAGACAGAAGCCCTCTACACCAACGTTCCACACAAAGATGGATTACAAGCAGTCAGGAACAGTATGCCCAATAATGTAATGGCAAACTTGGTGGCTGAACTTTGTGACTTTGTCCTCACTCACAACTATTTCACATTTGGGGACAATATATACCTTCAAGTCAGCGGCACTCACATGGCCCCACAGTATGCAACATTTTTATGGCTGACTTAGAACAACGCTTCCTCAGCTCTCATCCCCTAATGCCCCTACTCAACTTGCGCTACACTGATGACATCTTCATCATCTAGACCCATGGAAAAGAAGCCCTTCAGGAATTCCACCATAATTTCAACAATTTCCATCCCACCATCAACCTCAGCCTGGACCAGTCCACACAAGAGAGCCACTTCTTGGACACTAAAGTGCTAATAAACAATGGTCACATAAACACCACCCTGTACTGGAAACCTACTGACCTCTATACTTACCTACATGCCTCCAGCTTCCATCCAGGACACACCACATGATCCATTGTCTACAGCCAAGCTCTAAGATAGAACCGCATTTTCTCCAACCCGTCAGACAAAGACAAACACCTACAAGATCTCTATCAAGTGTTCTTACAACTACAATACCCACCTGCTGAAGTAAAGAAACAGATTGACAAAGCCAGAAGAGTACCTAGAAGTCACCTACTAGAGGACAGGTCCAACAAAGCAAGTAACAGAACGCCACTAGCCGTCACCTTCAGCCCCCAACTAAAACCTCTCCAGCGCATCATCAAGGATCTACAACCTATCCTGAAGGATGATCCCTCACTCTCACAGATCTTGGGAGACAGGCCAGTCCTTGCTTAAGACAGCCCCCCAACCTGAAGCAAATACTTACCAGCAACCACATAACAAAAACACTAACCCAGGAACCTATCCTTGCAACAAAGTCTGTTGACAACTCTGTCCACATATCTATTCAGGGTACGCCATTATAGGACCTATTCACATCAGCCACACTATCAGAGGCTCATTCACCTGCATATCTACCAATGTGATATATGCTATTATGTGCCTGCAATGCTCCTCTGCCATGTACATTGGCCAAACCAGACAGTGTCTATGTAAAATAATAAACGGACACAAATCACATGTCAAGAATTATAACATTCAAAAATCTGTCAGAGAACACTTCAATCTCCCTGGTCACTTGATGATAGACCTAAAAGTCGCAATATTACAACAAATAACCTTCAAAAACAGACTCCAATGAGAGACTACTGAATTGGAATTAATTTGCAAACTGGACATCATTAAATTAGGCTAGAGTAAAGACTGGGAGTGGATGGGTCATTACACAAAGTCAAACTATTTCCCCATGTTTATTTGTCCCCCTACTGTTACTCACACCTTCTTGTCAACTGTTGGAAATGGGCCATCCTGATTATCACTACAAATGGTTTTTTCTCCTGCTGATAATAGCTCACCTTAACTGCTCACTCTCCTTATAGTGTGTATGGCAACACCCATTTTTTCATGTTCTCTCTCTATATATATCTTCCTGCTGTATTTTCCACTGCATGCATCCAATGAAGTGGGTTTTAGACCATGAAAGCTTATGCTCAAATAAATTTGTTAGTCTCTAAGGTGCCACAATTAATCCTCTTTCTTTTTGCAGATAAATTAATGGAGGTTAAGTCCATGAATGGTTATTAGCCAGGATGGGTAAGGAGTGGGATCCCTAGCCTCTGTTTGTCAGAGGGTGGAGATGGATGGCAGGAGAGAGATCACTTGATCATTATCTGTTAGGTTCAATCCCTTGGGGGCACCTGGTATTGGCCACTGTTGGCAGATATGATGCGGGGTTGGATGGACCTTTGGTCTGACTCAATATGGCCATTCTTATGTTCTTATGAAGGGAGGGGCAGAACACTGCAACAGAGTTTCTGTAGTGTAGTGGTTATCACATTTGTCTAACATGCAAAAAGTCCCTGGTTTGAAACCAAACAGAAACATGAGGGCTTCATTTTCCCAGCTCCGACTGGCCTGTCCGTGCTGTTGTAGGAGCAGCAGTGATTTGTATGCTCAAAAGGTCTGTTATACTTCCCCTGCTCCCACTTTTGTCTCCTCTCCCTCTCTGAATGCCTGTGAAGTGGCTTTTCCCCTCTTGCTCCCTCCTGGATTGCTCGTGGGATGAATGTTCTGGTTGAAGAGCAGAAGAGCTCCCAGGTAGACAAGGTGTCTGGGACTTTAATTAGGCAGCACTCACAGACCCAGAGCATGGACACTGCCCAAGTGGAGTGTGACCAAACAGATGCAGCCAAGTCATCTCTAGTTGCAGGCCATGAGGTGTAGGCCCTTAAAAGGGGAAGGGGCCGTGTGCTCAGGAGAGCACTCACAAGCTTGTACCTCCAGTAAACGCCCTTTGCCTGGACTGCCTGGCCAGTGGTTCTCTGCGTTGTATTTCATTGAGCCTCAGGAAGACTGACCTTCATCGCACTGTCCATAGCTGTGCTGTGAGACACTTACCTTGCAGAATCCTGACATCTGCAGTGCTGTGCCTGTCCTGGGAGCGTGAGTATGTGAGTGCGAGTGTGACCCCTCCTCCCCCACTTATTTTGAGCTTAGCTATCAGTATAATAAATGTGCTGCTATCTGCCAGACTCTGGTGGGTCATTAGTCCTCCCTATGCTTACTAGCTGGCCCAATTTTGGGTAACACCTGCATAACCCTAACCCCTGCATGGCAGAGGGTGGTGAAATGAGCTAAGGAAAAAGCCTTGGCATCAGCAGGGGAAAGCTAGATGATCTTGGAGAGTCACCTTTTGAAGCCTTGTGGCTTGGCTTCCTCTGCCCTTGGAGGTTCGCCTACGGAGGCAGGCTTTTCCTGCTGACCTCCTTTGTATGACTTGCCAAAGGAGGAAGTGAGGCAGGAATGGGGCAAAAGAGGAAAGTCGAGCTGAAGAAGGCAGGGCAGAAGCTAAGTGCCTCAGTGCGGCTAAGTGGGGTTAGTAGAGCACCACCATTCGTTCTGCAAAGCTTGGGGCAGTGGGGTTGGCTACTGGGAGGTAGAATCCTGTGCCTGCCTCTTGGCTTCCCAGGGATGGCTACTTGCATCCCAGAAGAAGAAGGATGGTTCTGGGTGAAAGGAAAGCAAGCAAAGCTATGGGAGGAAATTTGGGTGCAGGGTGCTGGCTCTGCACTGGGGGAGGGTGTTGGGGTACAGGAAGGGTGGCGCTTACCCCGGGCAGTGCAGCTCCCAAAGTGACCAGTACACACAACCCTGTGTCAGCAACTTCTAGGTGAGCCGTGCCAGGGGGTCTCCTTGCGCTGTTGCCTGCAGGCACTGCCCCCAGAGCTCCCATTGGCTGCAGTTCCTGGCCAATGGGAGCTAGGGAGTTGGTACTCAGGGCAGGGGCAATGAATGGAGACACTCCCCCCGCCCCAGGGGATGCCGGCACATGCCGGCCATTTCTGGGAGTGACACGGAGGGACGGAGGCAGTGTGGGCAGGGAGCCACCTTAGTGCTGCTGGCACATCTCTGCACACCCATTGGGGGAGGGGAGCAGAGGTGGTCCATGTGCTGCCTGGAGTAGGAGCAGTGCACAGAGCTGCCTCCCCTCCCGGGTCTATTACAGGAGGGGAGGGGGGTCTTTTGACCTGTAAGGTGCAAAAGGTTGGACTAGATGATCACATTGGTCCCTTCTGACCTTAAAGGCTCCAAGTCTAAAAGGGAGAGGGAAGTAAAGGAAGTTTTTTAAAAAAAAATAAACCAAACATTGTAATACCAGGATAACTCCAACGACTTATTGTATAGTCCCACCCCTTTCTTCCTCCATTGTGTGTTGAATGATCTGCAGAACATTGATTCTCTCATTCCATTGATAAACTGATACAATGTGACTGAAATTAAACCAGTTCCAAGGGGAGAAAACATCACATCAATGCATGGGCTGGGAATCAAACCCAAGTCAACTGCTTGGAAGGCAGCTATGCTCACCACTATACCACCAATGCACCTGGTGAAAGTGCTGCTTATGCTTGCCCAATGAGGCTAGAGCAGCATTGAGGAGATTTTCCGTGTGTTAAAATGTACTGGATTCTCATCACTAAAAAAAAACGCCTCCAGCTTCACTTGAGTTTGAACCATCAGCCTTTCAATTAGCCACCAAAGTTGTTAATCACAGGGTATGTCTACACTACGGGATTATTCTGATTTTACAGAAACTAGTTTTTGGAAACAGATTGTATAAAGTCGAGTGCACGCGGCAAAACAAAGCACAATAATTCGGTGGTGTGCGTCCATATACCGAGGCGAGCGTCGATTTCTGGAGCGTTGCACTGTGGGTAGCTATCCCGTAGCTATCCCATAGTTCCCGCAGTCTCCCTCACCCACTGGAATTCTGGGATGAGATCCCAATGCCTGATGAGGCAAAAATAGAGTGATTCTGGGTAAATGTCGTCACTCACTCCTCCCTCCGTGAAAGCAACGGCAGACAATCATTTTGCACACTTTTCCCTGGATTGCCCGGGCAGACGCCATAGCATGGCAACCATGGAGCCCGTTCAGCCTTTTTTCACTGTCACCGGATGTCTACTGGATGGTGCTGACAGACGCGCTACTGCAGTGCTACACAGCAACATCCTCTTGCCTTTTGCAAGTTAGCAAAGATGATTACCAACCATACCTTGCCGTCTGCTGCTTTGCAAGTTGACAATGACAGTTACCAGTTATACTGTACCATCTGCTGCTGTCATGGGTGCTCCTGGCCGGCCTCGGTGAGGTCTGCCGGGGGTGCATGGACTCAAATGGGAAAGACTCCCCGGGTCATTCCCTTCTTTATGTTTTGTCTAAAGGGAGAGTCAGTCCTGTCTAGACTATCAGGCAAGTCTACTAAAGACTGGGAGGCCAACTTCCGCTCCCAGTCAGAGCCCCAGACATCCCGCAGAAATGATGAGCTGCATGCCATTCTAGTGGGTGCCCCTACAACAACCCCATCCCTTGCTTCCATCCTCCTCCAACCCTCCTGGGCTACCATGGCAGTGTCCCTCCATTTGTGTGATGAAGTAATAAAGAATGCATGAATTTGAAACAACACTGACTTTATTGCCTTTGCAAGCAGAGCTCAAAGGAGGGAGGGGAGGGCAGCCTCCAGCTGCTATGATATTCCAGGCGGGACTGAATCTCCATTAGACAAAGCTTAAAGAAGAGAATGACCTGGGAGTCATTCTCATTTTTGCCCAGGCACCCCCGGCCGACCTCACCGAGGCCGGCCAGGAACACTCACGGGATGACGATGAAGGATACCAGTCCTACTGTACCTTCTGCCGTCCGGAAGGGAAGGGAAGGGAAAGGGATGCTGCTATGTAGCGCTGCAGCACACCGTCTGCCAGCAACATCCAATAGACATACAGTGACATTGAAAAAAGGTGAGAAACAATTTTTTTTCTTTTGCTTTCAAGGGCGGGGGGCAGAACAACATATGCCCTCAACCACCCACAACAATGTTTTTGACCCTTCAGGCTTTGGGAACTCAGCCAAGAATTCAAATGGTTTTCGGAGAGTGTGGGAACTGTGTGATAGCTACAGTCATCAGTCGCCCCTCCCTCTGTGAGCGTCCATTTCATTTTTTGGCTTTCTGGTACGCTTGTCTCAGCTCCTTAAGTTTCAGCACTGTGTTGAGTCCCTGCTGTGGCCTCTGTCTGTCATAACCTTGGAAATTTTTTCAAATGTTTTGGCATTTCGTCTTTTGAAATGGAGTTCTGATAGAACAGATTCATCTCCCCATAGAGAGATCAGTTTCAGTATATCCCATACGGTACATGCTGGAGCTCTCTTTTGATTTTGGGACTGCATGGTCACCTGTGCTGATGGGCACTCCATGTGGGCAAA
The DNA here is from genome assembly GCF_025201925.1 of Gopherus flavomarginatus. Lineage (NCBI taxonomy): Eukaryota > Metazoa > Chordata > Testudines > Testudinidae > Gopherus > Gopherus flavomarginatus. The sequence continues at coordinate 29,028,844 of NC_066620.1, read as the reverse complement.
CAGGAAATTAAATTCAAAAGTTTGCGGGGCTTTTCCTGTCTATCTGGCCAGTGCATCCAAGTTCAGATTGCTGTCCAGAGCGGTCGCAATGGTGCACTGTGGGATAGCACCCGGAGGCCAATACCATCTAATTGCGGCCACACTAACCCTAATCCAACATGGCAATACCAATTTAAGCGCTACTCCCCTCGTCGGGGAGGAGTACAGATATTGGTACTAAGAGCCCTTTATATTGATATAAAGGGCTTCGTTTTGTGGATGGGTGCAGGGTTAATGCGATTTAATGCTACTAAATTCGATATGAACTCGTAGTGTTGACCAGGCCACACAGAGCAGCAGGTTTCCCCTATTGTTTCCTGCTCTTGTTTTCTTCACTAGTTTCTCTTCTGCACCAACTTGCTCTTCTCCTTTGTGAGCCTGGCTAGCTCAGTTGCCAGAGCGTCAGACTTTGAACCTGAGGGTCCAGGGTTAAAGTCCCTGGTCAGGTGGTAAACTACTCATAAGGATCTTATATTGTCTCTCTGGAGTCCTCTTTGATGTTCCTCTTTCTCTTCAGGATTTTCCCTATCCTCAGAAAGGCCTTTTTGTGTGTGGGTTTGAAGGGGCAACTTCCTGACAGCCCCTCTGTCCTTGCAGCCTGGAGGAATAAAGGTCTCTGGGCATATAGCATGTTCCTTCCCTGCACATACAAACACACAGAATATCCCTAAGGAACTGGAATCACCTGCTGCCTTCCCCTTTCCTGCTGGATTCCCAAACGAGGATGCTCTTCAGCCCAAACCCATGTCCCTTCTTTTCCCAGGGCCCCTCAATCCCAACCCTCTGTCCCTCCTATGCACATTACTCCTCACTCCCAACCAGATCCTACTCCTCTTCACCCTTCTCCTCTGTCCCAATCCGCATACCCCTCCTATTCCCAGTGCCCCTCAATCCCAACCCACAGCTCTCTCCTCCTTACACTGCTCCTCGATTCCAACCCACAGGCCCCTCCTCCACACGCTGCTCCTCAATCCCAACCCATGGCTCCCTCCTTCCCTCCAGCAGCAGGTGCCTCAGACTCCCTAAGGAAGATTTTCTTGCAAGGTTTCGTGTATGAGTCTGCATGTGGATTTTACAGTATGTTGGAAATAGGTTGGATTGCTTGCCGAAATGATCACTTTTGCCTGGTGTTGGATTCCCAGTCTCCTTGTTATTGGGGCAGGAGAAATAAAGCGATGTTATCCTTGTTGTGTGATTTGAGGGCAGCCCAACTGTGCTTGGCAGACCCCGATTGAGGGACTCATCCTCAATTCAATAGCACTCGCTAGGCAGGAGAAAGGGGTTCCAAAGCCAAGTGGGCTGGGCCCTGGGTCCTAACAGTAAAATTTAGGGGCTAGATCAATGTTAGGACAGGGTGGCAGTGAAGGGATGAGTGAGTCCCTAGACAACATAGTGAGTATGGTGCCTTCTTATTTTCCCCCTTTTCCACCCAGGATGGCAGGTGAACTCTACAGAGGCATCTCTGGGCTTGCACTGACTAAGGACAACAGCTGTGAGTGGGGTGAAGAGCAGGGAGGCTCATGTTAAAGGACTTTTGGTTGCTGGACTTATGAACAGTAGAGAGAAGGACACTGTCCAGCTTATTTGGGGATGGGTCTTTTCCTTGTAGTTTAGGTTTATGAGTTTGGGCTGCTGACATGACTTCTGCTAACCTTGGGCTTACATTGCAATGTAGACATATTCTGAAAGGGCATCTGTATTGTGATAAAAGCCCTGTGGCCCGGCTGGCCTGGATCATCTGACTTGGACTCCTGGGGCTCAGGTTGTGAGGCTAGAAACTGCAGTGCAGACATTTGGGCTCAGACTGGAGCTCAGGCTCGGAGACCCTCACCCCTCATGGGGTCTTGGAGGCTAGGCTCAAGCCCAAGTGTCTACACAGTAATTTTATAACCCTGCAGCACAAGCACCACAAGCCTGAATCGACTGACCCAGGGTTTGAGAATAGTGACTTGAGTATGTTTATGACAATGTAGACATAATGCTATGCTATGTCCAGACTGCAATGAAACACCCAAGGCTGCCCCATACCAGCTCAGGCTCCTGAGGCTTTGGCTGTAGGGTGGTAAATTTTCAGTGTAGATATTTCAGCTCAGGCTCAATACTGGGCTCTGGGCCCCCTCAAAGTTAGGAGGCAGTTTAGCAAGCAAAAAAGGTAAAACCGCAATGAAGTATTACCCTGGACTCAGTGGCATTTCTCCATTGGTCTGTTTGCTTTGGGGCAGGGACAATAACATGTCCTGCTGCATTCGTTATTTCAAAGGGCAGTTTAGGATTTTCATTCTCATACACGGTGCACAAAGCAGGACTCAACTCTCAGTGTAACCTAAATAAGCCGCCCACAGATTCTGGCAGCCACAAAGAGCATTTGGTGTGAGAACCCAGACCTGACCCAGCCCCAGCCCCAGCCCCAGCCTCAGGGGGTCATCCACAATCTACCAGCTGCTAACTCCTAAACTTTCAGTAACTCTATTATCAGTGCCTGGAGTGTAATTTAAACCATAAGAAAAACCACACTGGGCGAGACCAAAGGACCATCTAGCTCTGAATCTTGTCTTCTGACAGCAGCCAAGAGCAGGTGCCCCAAAAGCCACTCAACAAGGCACCACTGAGAATTATTATCCCTGCCCCAAAAGCAGACAGACCAATGGAGAACTGCCATGAGTCCAGGGTAATACTTCACTGCGATTTTACCATTTCCACTTGCTAAACTCCCTCCCAACCTTCTGGGCTCTTAGAGCAGGGTACTGAGCCTGAGTCCAGACACGTACAGTGCAACTTTACAGCCCAAGCCACATTACCCTGATTACTCCAACACAGGCCTGCCCTGGATGTTTCATTGCACTGGAGACGTACCCTAACATGATGTCTACACTGTGAGTAACACACCCAGGGCACCTGTCTCAAAGCCGAGGTCAGCTGACTCAGGCTTATGGGGCTCGGACTGCAAGACTATAAAATGACAGTGCAGACATATGGACTTGAGCCCAACCTCTGAGACCCCACGAGGGGTGAGGGTTTCTGAACCCAGGCTTCAGGGTGAACACAAATATCTGCACCACAGTTTTTAGCCTCTCAGCCTTAGCATAATGAGCCCAAGTCAGATGACCCAGGCCAGCCATGCTGCCATCTTTATCCCAGGAGAGATGGACTCTAAGGGTACATTCCCATTGCAATGTAAGCCCAGGAATGACAAGCTGTGCTCAAAGCAGCACCCTGGAAGCCCCATATTCACCATTCTCATATAGTGATGATACATTTTGATCAAAGTCTGCCTGGTGAGGGATCATTTTAAAAATCTTGAACTGTTCATCTATTGAACATTAATGTCTTCTTGCATTCTATGGGCTCACATTGGTTTGGGAAGTTATGAAGTTTGCTCTGTGTGCATTAAAGAAATATGTTATGAGGTTGGGAAATGCCCCCCACCAGCCTTTCAGGTGCAAAAATGGAGGAGCCAGACTCCCTGCTGGCCCATTGAAGGTATCCACACTCCCAAGGACTATCCCAGGAACTGTGTACAATGCAGACTTCTCCGAGATAGCATAGAGACAATGGACAGTGCTTGACTCATGTTGTAGCAAAGGTACTTCCTAGCAAGTTGGAAGAAACTATGAAAGGGAAGTAGAGACATTATGAATTGGCCTCTCTCCCCCACAACTCAACAGCTGGAAACACATCTGGAGGACAAAGGCTTAAATGAGATAAATCAGAAGAGAATAACAATGATACATTCAAATCAAAGTCCTCAAACGGACTAGTACTGGTTTTTCAGCAGAAAATTTTCAGTTTGGGGAATTTTCTTTTCCCAGTCAGACCTTGCCAAGGGAAGCAGGGAGAAAATGTTTGAGTTGCCTTCTTCAGCTTAGCTTGCCCTAGACATTCTATCTGTGGGTTACTGTCGTGGCCTTGCTGAGAAATGGGGTATTTTTATAATTTGAGGAGGTCCCAGGGTGTTTGGGGGAGATTATGAGAATGTTACCTTTTGAGATAAAAACTAAGAAATACAGAACTAGAGAATTTTTTTTTTAGAAATCTGAGATTTAGACATTTTATTTAAAGCCGGGGATGGGGAGGAGAGAGGGTTGTCTGAGTTTCTGAGAAGGTTTTTGTTTGCAAGAAGCATTATTGTTTGATCTGTCATTGTACCAAAGGGGAGATGGTTGTCTATAAAGGAGGGGTGAAGACTAAAAGCATCCCATGAGGATGGGATTTGAACCCATGCTTGCAGAGCACAGTGGATTAGCAGTCCATCACTTTAACCTCTCGGCCACATCATCTGACCTGTTAAGAAAGGGACAGGAGGAGAAATCTAGGCCAGCAGTGATAGGGACAATATGGAGTTTTTAAATACTAAGCAGAAGCAGGGGCTGAATGAGCTATGAGGTAGCTAGGTATGACCTTGCTCCTGTCTCAAAAATAACCCTTAACTGTGTGGTGGTCTATTTCATTACTTCAGGGTGGCTGAATGTACATAATATGTTTGTAGTTGGGTTGCTCTTGTTCTAGGGTACACGCACCCCTCAAATCCGAAGCAACACTGTCATAGGCCGAGGGCTGGAGTTGATTACTTCTTGAGCTCCCTTCCACCCTGACATTTCTGTGGTTCTGGGCTTTGGCCCTTGCTCTTTGGAAGAACTCCTCATAAACATCCCCTGGCCTACCTGGTTATCATCCTCCCCGTCCCTCCGTACAACTCCCTTGTTCTATGAAGCCTAGAAACACATGCCAATGGTTAGTCAGGTTGTGTGCTGAGATCACTATCAGTATGACAGATGATGTCTTATTGTTTCCTTGTGCTCTCTCTGTCCTTATTCAGGGCCATTGCACTTGTATTCCCCCTCTGTGGTCCAGCAAGGGCACCCATTCTCAGACTGTCCAGCTGGCACCGCTGTTGGGTAGAAACCCACATCTCTCTGCCTCCTAGCTGTAGTATCTCCAGGCTGCACTGCTCCCTGCCTACAGTGTGAATTCCCCACTAAGGCAGATCCTCTCCCTCAGCAGGCCTGCTTGGCCTTTCTTCCTCAGAGGCTAGGAACAGCAGAACTGCCCCAAGTTAAGTTACGATACAGCCCATGGCCAGCAAACAGTGATTCTCAAGGTAAAGGCGTTACAGAGAGAACATATTAAACAATAAAAGAACCTATATGCCTGCTAACTAGAGATCACTCCAATGGTTGGGAGGGGCGTGGGGAGTGGCGGTTCCAACTGAGGTGGGGTGCTGGCTTCCCTCCCCAGCTCGGGGAGGGGTCTAGGGAGAGGTGTTTCCAGCTGGGGAGGGGTGCTGGTTTCCTGTCCCAGCTCTGGGAGGGGCCTGGGAGTTGCAGTTCGAGTGGGGAGGGGCGCTGGCTTCTCTCCAAAGCTCTGAGAGGGGCCTGGGGAGTGGCGGTTCGAGTGGGGGCGGGGCGCGGGCTTCCCTCCCGAGCTCTGGGAGGGGCCTGGGGAGTGTCGGTTGCAGTGGGAGTGGGGCTGTGACGTTATGAGTGTACTATAAAATCTCAGTGAAAGGTGACAGGGCCAGAAAGAGTTAATTAACTCACCTCACCAACTGACCTGACCCATGGGTGAACATTACGGACTGGTTAGCAGATATATAAATGAACAGAGCTTTGAAATGCAAGTCTGCATTGTCAGAGGTAGAAGGGTAGATGTTTGCTCAGGTCTTGTGATGTAAGCAAATGTGTCTTGTCTATTGCTATAGTTTTAATTCAAAGATTAAAAAAAGGAATATTAGCATTTATGATGATACTCGAGTAAAATAGTATTATTGTCTATGTGTCTCTTTGAACGTTGTGGTAACCTGTATCTGAACAGTTTAATGGATAAATTACTTTGTGCTAATTGCCAGGATGTTTGGGAGAAGGAATTAAGCCTATTGTTTTCTCAGGCCGAAAGGCTGCTGGAAATGTATAAGAACCCTGGGACACGATCCTTCCTCATCTCAGATCTGCTTTGGGTTTCAAAAGGGGGAGCAACCTTGAATATGGAAATTGGACTGTAACCTATAGACAATTTCTAAAAGGACTCTTGGCAACTACAAGCTCACCTCTGCTATACATCTAAAACTCAAGAATTAAATTCAAGTCTGTATGTATATTGATCTTTTAAACAACGTCTTTTATTTTTTAATAAATTTTAGCTTAGTTAATGAGAATTGGCTATGGCGTGTATTTTGAGTAAAATCTAAGTTATAATTGAACCTGGGTATGTGGCTGATCCTTTGGGATTGGAAGAACCTTTTCTTTTATATGATGAAGTCAGATTTTCAGGAATCATCACCATATCTGACAGGTGTGTCTGGACGGAGGCCTGAGGCTGGGCACTTTAAGCGAACTGCGTGGTTTAAACTTTTAAGTAACCAGTGAGGTACAACAGAGTTTTGTGGTGGTTGGTAAATTTAAGTATTGGAATAACCACCAGCGTTTGGGATTTGTCTGCCCTGTTTTGTAAGCAGTTCACCCTGATTGAGAGACCTCACCTGGCTCCCACGGGCAGCACCGTCAAACAGCCGCTCCCCAGTCGCCTCACAGAGCCGGAGGGGGAAGGCAGCGCCCTGCCCCCACTGGAATGGCCGTTCCCCAGTCCCCTAGCAGAGCTGGGGAGGAAACCCAGCACCCCACCCCAAAGGAACTGCTGACCTCAGTCCCCTCACAGTGCCAGGGAGGGAAGGCAGAGCCCCGCCCCTGCGGCTACGGCCGCTGCCCAGTCCCCTCGCAGAGCCGGGGAGGGAACCCAACGCCCCGCCACCACTGAATGGCCGCTCCCCAGTCCCCTGGCAGAGCTGGGGAGGGAAGGTAGTGCCCCGCCCCCGCAGGAACGACCGCTGCCAAGTCCCCTGGCAGAGCTGGGGAGGGAAGGCAGCCCCCAGCCTGTGACGATGCGGTTCTGGGGGGACCCAACTGAGAGTGCCAATTCAGGACCATTTGCTCAAACAGGGCAGTTACAGCCCTACGCTGGGGTTTTCCCACCTCTAAGGCAATCCAAACCAGCCAGACAAAAGTGACTTCAGTTTCACCCCACTGGCTAACCATAAGTCACACAAGCAATTTCCTTAGACACTCCAATCTCGCAGTATCACCACCGGCGCCACTCATTCTGGAGATCAATGGTTATGAAAACCAACATCCCAGTAAAAGAAAAAGGTTCTCTCAATCCCAAAGGACCAAGCCCCAGACCCAGGTCAATATACACATCTGATCTTACCCACAAATCACGCTGTTGCCAGTCCTTTAGAATCAAAAATCTAAAGGTTTATTCATAAACGGAAAAAGATAGAGATGAGAGTTAGAACTGGTTAAATGGAATCAATTACATACAGTGATGGCAAAGTTCTTAGATCAGGCTTGTAGCAGTGATGGAGTAAACTGCAGGTTCAAATCAAGTGTCTGAAGAACATCCCCCGCTCGGATGGGTCATCAGTCCCTAGTGTAGAGCTTCAGCTTTTAGCAAAGTCCCTCCAGAGGTAGGAAGCAGGATGGAAGACCAGATGGAGATGAGGCATCAGCCTTAATTAGGCACTTCCAGGTGTAAGAACACTTCTTTGTTCTTACTGTGGAAAATTACAGCAAAATGGAGTTTGGAGTCATATGTTCAAGTCCCTGCATACTTTGCTGAGTTACATGGCGTATCTGCCTCCTCTCAGTGGGTCAGTTGTGTAGCTGATGGTCCTTAATGGGTCATCAAGCAGGCTAAGCAGAGCTAACACCAGCTTGTCTGGCGTGTTTCCCAGAACTGCAGCACCAATTTGAAATATAGACAGTATACAGCCAGTACTTATAACTTCAACTACAAAATGATACAGACATACAGACAGCATAATCATAACCAGCAACCCAGAACCTGGTCTTAGGCACCTTATATGACCCCCTTTACATAAGATTTGGTGCCACTACAGGACCTTGGTTGCAAACCGTGTTCTATATGTTCCCAGTTTATATCAATAACGTCACACCCCCAACGCAAAATTGATGCAGGAAGGGGTGACAGACATCATTGACTGCATCCTAAGAGATCCCCATCCTGGGTTTTGTCTTTACAGCTTGTACTGGGTTAGAAACCATATCAATGTATAACAGAAATGCTTTACCAAACTTATGTTCAGTAACATGATTGAATTTCTTTACAAACTTAAGGTAAAACTTAATTTGAACAACAGTGGATTGGATCTGCTTTTGCTGCAGGATTTCTGTATGTCTCATATGATCTTGCCAAGAGCTAAAGAAACTAGCTATTTTATCTATACAAGCTCTGGCAAATGTTTGGAACCCAATTAACATCAAATTAACATAGATATTAATGTTGTGCACAGTGTAAGGATCTTGGCATTTAGCCATAAAACTGTTTAGCTCTGAAACACCAGCAACCAAATCTGTCCTTAGATCCTGAAGCACAGACTGCTCACTCACAGAATTAGCATGGAGGCATTCCTGTCCCAACACCATTGTTTTCCCAACAAGCTGGCCACACACAGCCACGGGGTTATAGGGCTCCTCAACTTTCTTAACAGCTTCTACTCCATCTGAGATCTTTTCAAAGCTACCCACACTGGATCTTTCAAAGGGAGAGTCAGTGGATCCATTCACAACAGAAAATTTCTGGCTGTTAGGAACTGAAACTTCCTTGATTAAATCACTTTCACACCCTTCAGTTGCAGTAAACTGCTTGCACAGGTCACCAGGAGGGTTCCTTTCCCTAGGAGCTTCTTTAAGCAGCAATTCACCCCTCTCAGAACTTCTGTCCTTACCCTCTTCACCCAGGGCTTGCTCTAAAGGACACTTTCCTGAGCCCCCACAGACTCTTTCTGGGTCTCACTTACATCCAGAATCACCTCTGGCCCATCAGGCAGATTCCTACACAATCCCCTTTCAGGCAAACCTATAGACTTTTTAGCTAACAGGCTAGAAGCCTTCTCCTTCCCTTGGCCATGAACAAGCTCAGGAATCTTTTCCTTCTTGCTACAAGTTGTCAAACTGTCAGTAGGTAACACAATTAAATCACCTTTTTGCTCTCCTTGTGCCCTGGCTAGGATATCACCCTGATTAGACAGGGCTGCTACACCCTTTTCCAACCACACATTAGCAACTGGCAAACTACAAGCACCAGAATTGTCTGATCTCTGGGATTTTGCTAAGACACTAACTGGATGCACCCTAGTTAAAGTGCTATTTTCCTCAGCAGACACAAACTTAGGACCATTCCCTTCCTGGGCTTTAGCTGTGTTTACAACCAACTCCGAGACAACTGAATCACCCTCAACCATCACAGGCTTCTTGCAGGCACAGAGGGAGCCCGAGGAAAGCAACAGTGGTTCGTTGCCGAAAGTGCGAAGCGCCAATGAACACACACCAGGGTGGAGAAGCAAGCAAAGTTTATTTGAGATCTCAAAGCGGTGAAGGAGATGAACGTCTCAAATCATGCACACCTACACAAGAGGCTTTTCCCTTTTTATAAGTTTTTTTTTTCCTCTTTCTTCCCCCCCCCCCCTTCCTCCCCCTGTAGCAGTTACGTAAGCGCAGGTGCATTAAGTAATCTTGGCCGCGGCACCTTGTTAGTAAGTTTTCCTTCTGCAAGTTATCTTGTCCTTCTGCTAAAGGTGCACAGGCCTTATCACCACTGCTTTAGACCGGTTTTAGCTGTGCTGCAACTGATAACTTACTGTTACACATTTCATTTCACAGCTGCTAGCTTTCTAGATCAAGTAGAGTTCAACATGAAGGAGCTTTCGTTCACTGAGGCCTAGATTTATGTCTAGTGACACCAACAGGCTTCTTGTTCCCCCAAATCATTAAATACCTCCCTGGCTATTCCAGTCAGTCTGGTCAGCAGGACAGGCATTTGCTGTTCATCGGGGATCTGGCACAGATTGCAGAGGAGCTCAAAGGTAGACAAAAACTCCTGTATATCCTCCGTATATTGTAAATGGGACACATCTTTTCCCAGTTCTTCTCCTGGCGGTGGGTATGTGGAGTACCAGGTGGCAATGACTTTCTCCACTCTTCCATTACTTGGAGCTGCAGTCTGGCCGTCTCCTGTTCCATCTTGTGAGTTTCTTGTTGCCTCTGTCGAGCTCTCTCCTCAGCAGCCAGTAATTCCAGACACCCCTTACAAGCTTTTTCTTCTCTCTCATCAGCCTTCTTCTTTCGTTCACCTGCTCCTTCTCTCTCTCAGCAGCTTCTTTCGGTCTTTCAGCAGCTTCTCTTTCTAATTCAGCTATTTTCTGCCTTTCTAGCAATCACAGGTCTGCTAGTTTCTGTTCATGCTCCAATTGCAGTTTATTTGCTGCCTCTTTCATTCGAATTGCTTCTGCAGTCTCTGTAGTATCAGTTAAGGGCTGTGCTCCTGCCTCCTGATCACCGGCCATTAGCAGATCTCTTAGTTCTTGATTTGTAGCTTTCTTTCTAAAGCTTATTCCCTTTTCTGAACACAAATCTTCCAGGGCTTTTTTGTCAAGACCCTCATATGCTCTTTGCTCACCCATTGCAACTGCTCTTCAACCAACCAAACTCTCAATCCCAAATTTCAAATTTGGATAGCGTGGCGTTCTGACCCAAAGCTTAATTGACCTGGTTCTGTGGATCCAAGCACGACTACGCCACTGTGACAATGCGATTCTGGCGGGACCCAACTGAGAGTGCCAATTCAGGACCAATTGCTCAAACAGGGCAGTCACAGCCCAAGGCTGGGGTTTTTTCACCTCTAAGGCAAACCAAACCAGCCAGACAAAAATGACTTTGGTTTCACCCCACTGGCTAACCACAAGTCACACAAGCAATTTCCTTAGTCACTCCAGTCTCCCAGTGTCACCACCAGTGCCACCCATCCTGGGGATGAATGGTTACGAAAACCAACACTCCAGTAAAAGAAAAAAGTTCTCTCGATCCCAAAGGACCAAGCCCCAGACCCAGGTCAATATACACATCAGATCTTACCCACAAATCACGCTGTTGCCAATCCTTTAGAATCTAAAATCTAAAGGCTTATTCATAAAGGGAAAAAGATAGAATTGGTTAAAAGGAATCAATTACATACAGTAATGGCAAAGTTCTTAGTTCAGGCTTGTAGCAGTGATGGAGTAAACTGCAGGTTCAAATCAAGACTCTGGAGAACATCCCCTGCTGGGATGGGTCATCAGTCCTTTGTGTAGAGCTTCAGTTTGTAGCAAAGTCCCTCCAGAGGTAAGAAGCAGGACTGAAGACAAGATGGAGATGAGGCATCAGCCTTATATAGGCTTTTCCAGGTGTAAGAACACTTCTTTGTTCTTACTGTGGAAAATTACAGCAAGATGGAGTCTGGAGTCACATCGGCAAGTCCCTGCATACTTCGCTGAGTCACAAGGCATATCTGCCTCCTCTCAATGGGTCAATTGTGTAGCTGATGGTCCTTAATGGACCATCAAGCAGGCTAAGTAGAGCTAACACCAGTTGTCTGGGGTGTTTCCCAGAACTGCAGCACCAATTTGAAATACAGACCGTATACAGCCAATACTTATAACTTCAACTACATAATGATACAGACATACAGACAGCATAATCATAACCAGTAACCCATAACCTGGTCTTAGACACCTTATATGACCCCCTTTACATAGGATATGGTGCCACTACAGGACCTTGGTGGCAAACTATGTTCTATATGGTCCCAGTTTTTATCAATAACGTCACAGGCACCAACACAGTATTCACAGACCACAGTAAGAACAGTCCCAGTTCATCACACCACCTGGCTGCAAGGAGACTGGGATGTGCTGGGCTAAAGGAGGCCAGACCTGAGGCCCTGAGAATTTCCTGTGCTGGGTTCAACTCTCAATAAACCCTCCTGTTTTGTGCTGGCTGAGAGTTACTCCAGGCTAGAGAATAGGAGGCATCAAACCCTTCGGGGGTGAGGAGGCCCGAGGGGTCCAGAGCGTGTGGAGTCCCTGAGCGGGCCAACAACAGACACAGACCTGCTAAGGCTCAGAGAAGTGCGACTCCAAGAAGTGTAGGGGCCTGACCCAGAGTGAGAGTGGACCCCCGAGAAGGGCTGTCGCACTGAAAGGGCACCCCCCACGGACCACACGGGGCCACGGGTGGGCACGATCTCTGAGTCCGTGACAGAGGTTATGTGAAAGGAGTGTGGAGCAGGACAGGGAGGATGGGGGACGATCAGATGCGAGGTAGGGCGGGACGCAGGGGCCGATTGGATCTGGGTTTGTGGGATGCGGGGTGGTTGGACCTGAAGGGCCAGGATGTGGGTCGGGGGGCAGTTGGACCCTGGGGCGGGACAAGTCACGAGGCAAGGGGGCAGGTCAGACCTGGGCAGGGGGCAGGTCACAGGGCCGGGGGGGCGGGACGTGGAGTGGGGGGCACTTGAATGCAGACAGCATGGGGACGAGGTGGACCAGGGAGGAGTGGAACACGCGGGGGAGGGTGCGGGACACAAGAGTTTGCGGGAAGGTGCCGGGGGGCAGGGGTCTGAGAGGCGCTGTCTGTGAGGTCTCTGCGGGGGGAGGGGATGAGCTGGGGGGTCTGAGAGGTGCTGGCGGGGGGGTCCCTGCAGGGGAGTCTGAGGGGGGGCTCTGAGAGGGGCTGGCTGGGGGGTCTCTGCAGGGGGAAGGAATGAGTGGGGGGGGGGTCAGAGAGGTGGTGGCTGGGGGGTCTCTGCAAGGGGCCGTGATCAGCCGGGGGGGGTTTTAGGTCGGGTGTGCTTGATGGCACTGACAGGCCACATGTGGGAAGGATTATGCAGCCCGAACGCTTTTGCCATCCCAATACCCCTGGGGTTCAAACTGGGATTGGGTCTTTCCCAGCACTCTGGGCTGCAATTTGGGCTTTCTTAGTAAAGAGCCCCGCATCTTGGCTTTTGGCCAGCTTTGGGTTTGGGCAGCCGCTCCGCACCTATTGGCTCAGATTCAACACCTCTGCCATCCCCACCTTACACTTTTCAGCCTTTAACATCAGTCCTGCCTCCTTGAGGCAGCCCAGCCTCCTCTTCACCTGGGACACCTGTTCCTCCCAGATCTGGCTAAAGACACACATGTCATTGTATGCCAGGGCCATGTTCTCCATTCCCCTCAGCTTGTCTTGACTCTCCCCAGGCCTAGGGATGGGGTAGGCATTGGACACTGTGATGGCTTTAAGCTTTCGATGGTTCCCACTAAACCTGATCATCCTGTCTCCCTTGGGGATCAGCCCCATGGGTGAGGCCAATGGGATGTTGAATGGCTGGATGCCATCTAAAGCCAGCAGGTCCTTTACCTCTCTCTCCAGGTTCTGGGCTACTTTCCCAGTGATTCTCAACAGGGAACACCTGACCGGGAGATTGGGTCCCACCTGGGGGAAGAGATCCCCCAGGGGGTCTTCCCCCTTCTCCTCCCAATCCTCCCCTTCCAGGCTCAGGGATCCCCTCACTCTCCTCCCATCCAGCAGCTCGAAAAGGAAGAACCCTGTGGATTCCTGGGGCATCATCAGCTGCCTCCCGATTCTCCCCAGTTCTACTTCCCGTTGGGGAGCCAATTCCCGGTAGAGAAATCCCTTCTCCCGCAGGACTCTGTCCCTGCAGCCTTCCCCAAGGGGATTTGCAGAGCTGTGGCCAGCAAGTTCCCTCAGATTCTCCAAGGAGGGATACCTCTGCAGATCACCCCAATGGTTGAGAGGGGCCTAGGGAGTTGTGGTAAGAGTGGGGGCGGGGCGCTGGCTTCCCTCCCCAGCTCTGGGAGGGGACTGGGGAGTGGCAGTTCAAGCTGGGGGGCAGTGTGACGGTGCTGCCTGTGGGAGCCAGCTGAGGTCCCTCAATAAGGGTGAACTGCAAACAAAATGGGGCAGACAAACTCCAAACGCTGGTGGTTATTTCAATACTTAGATTTACCAACCAGCACAAAACAGCCTCTATAGTACCTCACTGGTTACTTAGAAGTCCAAACCATGCAGTTCCCTTAAGGTGCCCAGCCTCAGGCCTCCGTCCAGACACACCTGTCAAACATATGATGATGATTCCTGAAAATCTTACTTCATCATATAAAAGAAAAGGTTCTTCCAATCCCAAAGGATCAGCCACATACCCAGGTCCAATTACAACTTAGATCTTATCCAAAATACATGCTATAGCCAATCCTTGTTAACTAAGCTAAAATTTATTAGAAAAGAAAAGAGAGAGAGTGTTGGTTAAAAGATCAATATACATACAGACTTGAATTCAATTCTTGAGATTTAGATACATAGTAGAGGTGAGCTTGTAGTTGCCAAAAGTCCTTTTAGAAATAGTCCAGAGGTTATAGTCCAATTTCCAGATTCAGGGTGGCTCCAGTCAATGACTGGGGATCTCAATCCTTGTGGCTTAAAGCTTCCCCCTCTTGAAACCCAGAGCAGATCTGAGATGAGAAGGATCGTGTCCCAGACTTCTTATACATTTCCAGCAGCCTTTCAGCCTGAGAAAACAATAAGCTTAACTCCTCCTCCCAAACATCCTGACAATTAGCACAGAGTAATTTATCCATTAAACAATTCAGATACAGGTTACTATAACCTTCAAAGAGACATATAGACAATAATACTATTTCACTGCAGTATGATCTTAAATGCTAATATTCTCTTTTTTGATCTTTGAATTAAAACTATAGCAATAGACAAGACCTGTTTGCTGACATCCCAAGCCCTGAGCAAACATCTGCCCTTCTACCTCTAACAATGCAGACTTGCATTTCAAAGCTCTGTTCACTTACATATCTTGCTAACCAGTCCTTAATGTTCACCCATGGGTCAGGTCAGTTGGTGAGGTGAGTTAATTAACTCTTTCTGGCCCTGTCCCCTTTCAGTGAGATATTATATTATACTCATAACACCACAGGTGGGGCGCTGGCTTCCCTCCCCAGCTCCGGGAGGGGCCTGGGGAGTGGTGGTTCCAGAGGGGGCGGGGCACTGGCTTCCCTTCTCAGTTCTGGGAGGGGCCTGTGGATTGGCGGTTCGAGCAGGGGAGGGGCGCTGGCTTCTCTCCCCAGCTGTGTGAGGGGACTGGGCAATGACAGTTGGAGCGGGGGTGGGGAGCTGTCTTCCCTCCCCGGCTCTGCGAGGGGACAGGGCGGCAGCCATTGGGGTGGGGGCAGGGCGCTGCCTCCCATCCCCAGCTCTGCGAGGGGAGAAGGGCGTGGCCATTCCTGCGGGGGCGGGTGTGACGGTGCTGCCCGTGAGAGCCAGCTGAGGTCACTCAATCAGGGTGAACTGCAAACAAAATGGGGCAGACAAACCCCAAACGCTGTTGGTTATTTCAATACTTACATTTACCAACCGGCACAAAACAGCTTTTATAGTACCTCACTGGTTACTTAGAAGTCCAAACCATGCAGTTCCCTTAAAGTACCCAGCCTCAGGCCTCCGTCCAGTCACATCTGTCAGATATGATGATGATTCCTGAAAATCTTACTTCATCATATAAAAGAAAAGGTTCTTCCAATCCCAAAGGATCAGTCACATACCCAGGTCCAATTATAACATTGATCTTACCCAAAATACACGCTATAGCCAATTGTTATTAACTCAGCTAAAATTTATTAGAAAGGAAAAGCGAGAGTGTTGGTTAAAGGATCAATACACATACAGACTTGAATTCAATTCTTAAGGTTCAGATACATAATAGAGGTGAGCTTGTAGTTGCCAAAACTACTTTTAGAAATAGTCCATAGGTTATAATCCAATATCCATATTCAGGGTGACTCCAGTCAGTGACCGGGGATCTCAATCCTTGTGGCTTAAAGTTTGCCCCTCTTGAAGCAGATCTGAGATGAAGAAGGATCGTGTCCCATGCTTCTTATACATTTTCAGTAGCTTTTCGGCCTGAGAAAACAGTAGGCTTAACTCCTTCTCCTCAACATCCTGGCAATTAGCAAAGAATAATTGATCCATGAAACAGTTCAGATACAGGTTACCATAACCTTCAAAGAGACATATAGACAATAATACTATTTCACTCAAGTATGATCTTAAATGCTAATATTCCTTTTTTGATATTTGAATTAAAACCATAGCAATAGACAAGACTTGTTTGCTTACACCACAAGACCTGAGCAAACATCTACCCTTCTACCTCTAACAGTGACTTGCTTTTGAAAGCTCTATTCATTTACAGATATTGCTAACCAGTCCTTAAGGTTCACCCATGGGTCAGGTCAGTCGGTGAGGTGAGTTAATTAACTCTTTCTGGCCCTGTCACCTTTCAGTGACATATTATATTATACTCATAACATCACACCCTCAATGCAAAATTGATGCAGGAAGGGATGACACTAACATCGCTGACTGCATCCCAAAAGCTCTGCATCCTGGGTTTTGTCTTATCACAGCTTGTACTGGGTTAGAAGCCATATTAGTGTGTAACAGAAATGTTTTACCAAACTCATGTTCAATAACATGATTGAATCTCTTTACAAACTTAAGGCCAAACTTGGTTAGAACAATAGTGGATTGAATCTGCTCTCGCAGCAGGAATCCTGTATGTTTCATATGATCATGCCAAGAGCTAAAGAAACTAGCTATTTTATCTATACAAGCTCTGGCAAATGTTTGGAACCCAATTAACATTAAATCAATATAGATATTAATGTTGTTCACAGCGTAGGAATCTTGGCATTTTGCCATGAAAGCAATATGTATGTGCCTCAGTTTCCTTTTCATACAGCACATCAGGTATGGAGTGTCTTTTCTTCTGTGAAAAGTTCCAAGACTGTTTACAGGCACTAGCAGTGAAACATCAGTATAACAAGGCCTTTTAACATAAGTGTGTTCTCATATATTTCTGTTAACATGTTCAAGGGATTTTCCAAAAGATTAGGCACATTGTACATTTTTACAGTTGTTGGTAATAGCATTACACTAGTTAAAAAAATTACCATTAGCAATAACAACAAATTCATTGCAAGTGTCCATCTATAATTATGTTTGTCATGCCATACCTTTGCCTCAATACCATTGGGGTTTTGACATTTTAGGGTTAACCTGTGGCTTCCCTTTGCAAAAATTCAGTTTTCTCTTTCCTCCTCCTTCTGTAGGATCACACCCTGTTTTCTCTTGCTTAATAGAATTCACTGGCTTATGGGGTGGGCTCTCTGTGCTAACAGCTATTAGCAAGTCTTTCTTCTCCCTCCCAGTCAGGTAATTTGCATCAACACAGACACTAGCTTTTAGATTTTCAGCTGCTACCCATTCCAAGACTGGACTCTGTTTTACAGAGATACCACACAAATTCAAATAGTGAGAGGGTGAGAGTCTGCTTGCTCTCCCCTGCATCCTCAAGCATTTGGCCATAAAACTGTTCTGCTCTGAAACACCAGTAACCAAATCTCTCCTCAGACCCTGAAGCACAGACTGCTCACTTACAAAATTAGCATGGAGACAGTCCTGTCCCAACACCATTGTCTTCCCAACAAGATGGCCAAACCCAGGCACTTGCTCATCGGGCTGTTTAAATTCCTTAACAACTTTTACTTCATCTAAGACAGTCTCAAAGCTGTTCACACTGGATTTTTCAAAAGGAAAGTCAGTGGATCCATTTACAATAGGAAATTTCTGGCTGTTAGGAACTGAAACTTCCTTGATTAAATCACTTTCACACCCTTCAGTTGTACCAAACTGCTTGCACAGATTACCATGAGGATTTCTTTCCTTAACAGCTTCTCTAAGCAGCAATTCACCTCTCACAGAAACTCTGCCCTTCCTGCTTCACCCAGGGCTTGCTCTAAAGGAACACTTTCTTGAGCCCCCACAGACTCTTTCTGGGTCTCACTTACATCCAGAATCACTCTGGCCCATCAGCAGATTCCTACACAATTCCTTTTCAGGCAACTTATAGATTTTCTAGATACGGTTAGAAGCCTTCTCCTTCCCTTGGCCCATGAACAGCTCAGGAATCTTTTCCTTCTTGCTACAGTTGTCAAACTGTCAGTAGGTAACACAATTAAATCACCTTTTTGCTCTCGTTGTGCCCTGGCTAGGGTATCACCCTGATTAGACAGAGTTGCTACACCCTTTTCCAACCACACATTAGCAACTGGCAAACTACAAGCACCAGAATTGTCTGATCTCTGGGATTTTGCTAAGACACTAACTGATGCAACTAGTTACAGTGCCTTTCTCCTCAGCAGACACAACTTAGGACCATTCCCTTCCTGGGCTTTAGCTGCATTTACAACCAACTCTGGACACTGAACTATTCTCAACCATCACCAGGCTGAAAGGGCACCTTCTGTCTGCTCCACAGACACAGAGTGCCAGAGACACTTCTCCTTCACCAGACACACAGCTTGAATTTTCCTTTCCCTTGTCCCAGCAACACAAGGCTGTTCCAGATAACTGCTTGGAGCCTGAGGTAACCCCCACCTTCCTCCACGGCAGTCAATACCCCTGACAGACACAGGCAAATTTCCTTCACTGTCACATTTTCCACACAGGAAACAGATAAGGGATAGGGACACTCATTTTCCACTATTTCTGCGTTCCCAAACTGCTGACCAGATAAAGCCATCAGCTCACAAGGCTGCCTAGGCTCCTCCAAACCTTCTCTACCAGGCACATTGCCACTTCCAACAGATAAGCTGCTGCTTTTTTCACTACACTGAGCTACTTCCAGCAAATCACAGTTACGCATTTCAAGTTCACTTTTACATGCTGCACTAGCTACCAATCCATTACCCATTACACATCTACCCTTTCCTTCCTCACTTAGGGCTTCCACCTGACCATTTACTTGAATCTGCTCCTGAGAAATGTCTCCCTCCCCGATGAGATCTTTTTGCTCTTGATTTAACTCCAGATTCACTTCTGAGACATTAGAGAGACATTCAGAAACTTCATTCCCAGACACACTGCCTTCTTGAACAGACAAACAGCTATTACTCACCAGGTTAGACTCCCCCTCTCCCCGGCCATAGCAAAACTGGTTAAACACAGAAAACTGCTCCGAGTAATACCACATATCAACATAGTTATAAGCTGGATTTTCAAGAGGATACAGTTTCTGCTGTTCTTTCCTTGCTTCTTTGACTTGGAGCTGAAGTCTGGCCGTTTCTTGTTACATCTTGTGAGTTTCCTTTTCAAGGTCTTGTTGCCTCTGTCGAGCTTTCTCCTCGGCAGCTAGTAATTCCAGACGCCCCTTACGAGCTTTTTCTTCTCTCTCATCAGCCTCCTCCTTTCTTTCAGCAGCTTCTTCCTCCAGCTGGGCCAAGGCTTGCTTCTCTTCCATTTGAATTACTGCCAGTTTTTGCTCATATTCAAACTGCAGACCGTCCATCAGGGCTTGCAGTTTCATTGCTTTTGCAGATGCTTTCTGGCTCATGGTCACTGATCTTTAACCAACCAAACTCTCAATCCCAATTTTCAAATTTGGATAGCGTGGGATTCTGACCCAAAGCCTAATTGACCTGGTTCTGGGGATCCTTGCACGACTACGCCACTGTGACGGTGCTGCCCGTGGAAGCCAGCTGAGGTCACTCAATCAGGGTGAACTGCAAACAAAATGGGGCAAACAAACCCCAAACGCTGGTGGTTATTCCAATACTTAGATTTACTAAGCCAGCACAAAAGAGCTTCTATAGTACCTCACTGGTTACTTAGAAGTCCAAACCATGCAGTTCCCTTAAAGTGCCCAGCCTCAGGCCTCCATCCAGACACACCTGTCAGATATGATGATGATTCCTGAAAATCTTACTTCATCATATAAAAGAAAAGGTTCTTCCAATCCCAAAGGATCAGCCACATACCCAGGTCCAATTACAACTTAGATCTTACCCAAAATACAAGCTTATAGCCAATTCTTATTAACTAAGCTAAAATTTATTAGAAAAGAAAAGAGAGTGTTGGTTAAAAGATCCATATACATACAGACTTGAATTCAATTCTTGAGATTTAGATACATAGTAGAGGTGAGCTTGTAGTTGCCAAAAGTCCTTTTAGAAATAGTCCAGAGGTTATAGTCCAATGTCCAGATTCAGGGTGGCTCCAGTCAATGACTGGGGATCTCAATCCTCATGGCTTAAGGTTTCCGACTCTTGAAACCCAAAGCAGATCTGAGATGAGAAGGATCATGTCCCAGGCTTCTTATACATTTCCAGCAGCCTTTTGGCCTGAGAAAACAATAGGCTTAACTCCTTCTCCCAAACATCCTGGCAATTAGCACAGAGTAATTTATCCATTAAACAGTTCAGTTACAGGTTACCACAACCTTCAAAGAGACATATAGACAATAATACTATTTCACTGGAGTATGATCTTAAATGCTAATATTCTCTTTTTTGATCTTTGAATTAAAACTATAGCAATAGACAAGACCTGTTTGCTGACATCCCAAGACCTGAGCAAACATCTGCCCTTCTACCTCTGACAATGCAGACTTGCATTTCAAAGCTTTAGTCATTTACATATCTTGCTAACCAGTCCTTAAGCTTCACCCATGGGTCAGGTCAGTTGGTGAGGTGAGTTAAGTAACTCTTTCTGGCCCTGTCATCTTTCAGTGAGATATTATATTATACGCATAACATCACAGGTGGGGCGCTGGCTTCCCTCCCCAGTTCCAGGAGGTGACAGGGAGTGGCGGTTCGAGTGGGAGCTGGGCTCTGGGTTCCCTCCCCACCTCTGGGAGGGGCCTGGGGAATGGCGGTTCCAGAGGGGGCAGGGCACCGGCTTCCCTTTTCAGTTCTGGGAGGGGTCTGGGGAGTGGCGGTTCGAGCGGGGGAGGGGAGCTGGCTTCTCTCCCCACCTCTGGGAGGAGCCTGGGGTGTGGTGGCTCCAGAGGGGGCGGGGCGCTGTGTTCCCTCCCCAGCTCTGCCAGCGGACTGGGGAGCGGCCATTCCAGTGGGGGCCGGGCTCTGAGTTCCCTCCCCAGCTCTACTAAGGGACTGGGGAGCAGCCGTTTCAGCAAGGGAGGGGCGCTGGGTTTCCGCACCATCTTTGCCAGGGGACTGAAGAGCGGCCGCTCCTCCGGGGGCGGGGCACTACATTCCCTCCCCAGGTCTAGGAGAGAACTGGGGAGCGGCCGTTAATGCAGGGGTGGGGCGCTGTGTTCCCTCCCCGGTTCTGTGAGGGGACTGGGGAGCGGCTGTTTCAGCAGGGGCAGGGTGCTGGTTTCCCTTCCCGGCTCTGCGAGGGGACTGGGAGCGGATGTTCTAGCGGGGGTGGGGCGCTGGGTTCCCTCCCCAGCTCTACGACAGGACTTAACAGCGGCCGTTCCAGCGGGGGCAGGACACTGGACTCTTTCCGGCTCTGCGTGGGGACTGGGCCGCGGTCGTTCCAGTGGGGGCGGGGTGCTGCCTTCCGTCCCCAGGCCTGTGAGAGGACAGGGGAGCGGCCGTTCCGGTGGGGGCGGGGCGCTGGTTTCCCTCCCCAGCCCTGCAAGGGGACAGGGGATCAGCTGTTCCAGCGGGGGCGGGGCGCTGGGTTCCCTCCCCAGCCCTGCAAGGGGATGGGGGAGCGGCCGTTCCTCTGGTGATGGGGAGCTGCCTTCACTGCCCGGCTCCGCGATGCGACTGGGAAGCGGTCGTTCCTGCTGGGGCCGGGCGCTGGGTCTCCTCCCCGGCTCTGCGAGGGGATTGGGGAGCGGCTGTTCCAGCGGGGGGCAGGGCGCTGCCTTCCATTGCCGACACAGAGGGTGCCCGAGGCAAGCAACAGTGGTTTGTTACCCAGAGTGCGAAGCGCCAAAGAACACACACCAGGGTGGAGAAGCAAGCAAAGTTTATTTGAGATCTCAAAGCGGTGCAAGGAGACGAACGCCTCAAATCATGCACCACTACAGAAGCGGCTTGACCCTTTTTATAAGTTTTTTTTCTCTTTCTTCTTTCTCCCCCGCTCCTCCTCCTCCTCCTCCTTCCTCCCCCTGTAGCAGTTACATAAGTGCAGGTTCATTAAGTAATCTTGGCCACAGCAGCTCGTTAGTAAGTTTTCCTTCTGTAAGTTATCTTGTCCTTCTGCGAAAGGTGCACAGGCCTTATCACCACTGCTTTAGACCAGTTTTAGCTGTGCTGCAACTGATAACTTACTGTTACACATTTCATTTCACAGCTGCTAGCTTTCTAGATCAAGTACAGTTCAACATGGAGGAGCCTTTGTTCACTGAGGCCTAGATTTATGCCTAGTGACACCAACACCCCCATGGTACTGCCTCTGAGCAGCCCCGGCTACGGTCTGCCCTGTCCTCCCCCACTGCTGTGTCCCCTCCCCCAGCTAACACCCTGCCTCCCCCCCATGCTACTGCCTCTGAGCAGCCCCCCCTACAGTCTGCCCAGTCCCCCCCAGCTGTGTACCCTCCCCCCAACTCCCACCCTGCTCCCCCATGCTACTGCCTCTGACCAGCCCGCCCTACGTTCTGCCCATCCCTCCCCCTGGCTGTGTCCCCTCCCCGCAGCTTCTGCCCTGCCTCCCCCCCTGCTACTGCCTCTGAGCAACCCCCCATACGGTCTGCCCAGTCCTCCCCCCTGCTGTTTCCCCTCCCCTCTAGCTCCTACTCTGCCCCCCCCATTCTACTGCCTCTGAGCAGCCCCCCTTATGGTCTGCCGAGTCCCTCTCCCAGCTGTGTCCCCCCCAGCTCACACCCTGCCCCCCACGCTACTGCCTCTGAGCAGCCCCCCCACGGTCTGCCCAGTCCTCCCCCACTGCTGTGTCTGCTCCCCCAGCTAACACCCTGCCTCCCCCCCATGCTACTGCCTCTGAGCAGCCCCCCCAACAGTCTGCCCAGTCCTCCCCCGGCTATGTCCCCTCCCCCCCAGCTCTGAACCCTGTCACATCCCCCCCTCAACACTTTCTCCCTGCAGCTTGCCCCATTCCCTGCTGAGTCCCAGCTTCACCCCCTGACAACTCTCCAACCCCACCTCCCCCCATCACAGCCCTTGCCCCCCTAGTGCCCCGGCCCCTGCTCCCCGTGGTGGGCTTGAGAGGCCCCCAATCCCCGGCTGCTCCACTCCCCAGAATTGGAAGCTGCTGGGGTTGAAGAAGGTGGGGTCTGGGCTGGCCCAGCTGCTTGGGCAGATCCTGGTAAAAAAGAGAAGAGCAGGCAAGGCTGAGGACCCTCCCTTGTCCCGGGGAGGGCAGGGGTCCCACAATTTAGCTCAGAGTCACCCTCCCATCTCCAGCCCTGCTGAGATGAGACCACAATCCCTCAGTGTCCCCCGCCCTGCCACCGCCATCAGCAGTCAAGCTGGGGAATTGCCCCCCTTCTCCCCTGCGAGGGCTGCAGGACTCCCTCCCACTCCAACACCAGCCTCCCTGCCATGTATCCCGGGGTGGGGTCGGATAAGGGTGGATTTATTCTTTCCATTGCCCAGATCTAGCCCTCAGCCCCGGTCTGCCCATATGGGATCCAGAGTCTGGAGCAGTTGGCTGCTTACTGAGGGCTACAAGGAGCCGCCAGGAGAAGGGAGTAGATTCTCCACAGCTTTGCATCCACTCACACTGGTACCTGTCTCACACATGGGGAAACTGAGGCACCAGGGAGGGCGGTATGGCCTGCGCCAGCTCTGACTGGGAGTCTGTGGGAGGGCCAGGAATAGAACCCAGGAGTCCTGGCTCCATGGGCAGCTTGGGACTCCTCCCTTTGGGGGGGCTGGGCAGTTCCGGACTGCGGCCCTGCCCCAAGGCCTGCTCCCACTCAGCCTCCTCCTGCCGAAGCCCCGCCCACACTCCACCCTCAGGCCCCCTTTGCTTCACTCCCCTGACCCCCTCCGCCTGCCTCTCATATCTCTTCCCCCAAGGCCCTGCCACTTGTGCCCCTTTGCCCCCTACCCCAAGGCCCCCACCTGCCTGCCTGATGTTTGCACCCCTGCCCCTCTCCCCGTGGCTCCATGTGGGCAGATGGGAACTTGGAACAGGGCAGAGTTAGGATGGGGCCTTGGAGGGGGAGAGGACGAATAGGATCAGGGCTTCTGAGTGGAGCATGGGCCAGGTGCCTCCCCAGGCCCCTTCTAGTCACAGCCCATGCCTGGCTCCCAGCCTCCGCTGCTCTAACCACTAGACTGCACTGCCCTCCCCGAGTGGGGATAAGAACCAGGAGTCCTGGTTCCCAGCCGGGCTGTGGGTGGAGCAGGATGTACTGGCCATGGGCTCAGCTGGGTATCACTTACCATCAGTTTGGATGATATCCCAGTCCTGACCTCCAGACTCACAGCTCTGCTGGTGACCCTCACTCCCGACCCGCAGACCTCTGGGTTCCCCGCTGACCTCCCCAGTCACTGCGCTGCCCATGCCCCTCACTCCCGACCCGCAGCACCTGTATCCTGATCGTGACCTCCAGACTTAGAGCTCTGCTGGTACCCCTCACTCCCGACCCACAGCCCCCTGGGTTCATCCCAGTTGTAGCGGTGCCCCTCACTCCAAACCCGCAGCCCCCTGGGCACCTTCCAGCTCTGCCGGTGCCCCTCACTCCCGACTCGCAGCCCCTGTTATCCCAGTACTGACCTCCAGAGTCATAGCTCTGACGGTGCCCCTCACTCCTGACCCACAGCCTCTGCTATTCCATTACTGACCTTCAGACTCACAGATCTGCTGGTGTCGCTCACTCCCAACCCACAGCCTCCTGGGCTACCCGCATAGCTCCCCAGTCACTGCGCTGTCGGAGCCCCTCACTCTCGACACGCAGCCCCTTACTTCTGACCCACAGCCCCTGCTATCCCAGTCCTGACCTACTGACTCTCAGTTCTGCTGGTGGCCCTCAATCCAGATCCGCAGCCCCCTGGGCTTCCCCCAGGTCTACCGGTGCCCCTCACTCCTGACCCACAGCCCCTGGGCTCCCTGCAGCTCTGACGGTGCCCCTCACTCCCGACCCACAGCCCCTGCTGTTCCAGTCCTGACATCAGGACTCATAGATCTGCTGATGCACCTCACTCCCAACCAGCAGCCCACTGGACTCCCCGCTGAGCTCCTAAGTCACCGCACTCCCAGAGCCCCTCACTCTCGACCCGCAGCCCCTCCTATCCCAGTCCTGACCTCCAGACTCACAGTTCTGCTGGTGCCCCTCACTCCCAATCCGCAGCCCCTGCTAACCCTGTCCTGACATCCAGTCTCACAACTCTGCTGGTACCCCTCACTTCCAACCTGCAGCCCTCTGGATTCCCCCCAGCTCTAGTGCTTAACCTCACTCCCGACCCGCAGCCCCTGCTATTCCACTCCTAATCTCCAGACTCACAACTCTGCTGATGCCCCTCACTCCCGACCCGCAGCCCCCTGGGCTTCCCCCAGCTCTATTGGTGCCCCTCACTCCCGACCCACAGCCCCCTGGGCTCCCGGCTGTGCTCCCCAGTCACTGCGCTGATGGTGCCCCTCACTCCCGACTTGCAGCCTCTGCTATCCCCGTCCTGAGCTTGAGATTCACAGCTCTGCTGGTGTCGCTCTCTTCCGACCCTCAGCCCCTGCGATCCTAGTCCTGAACTCCAGACTCATAGCTCTGTTGATGCCCCTCACTCCCGACCCACAGCCCCCAGGGGGTCCCACAGCTCTACCGATGCCCGTCACTCCCGACCTGCAATCCCCTGGGCTCCCCTCAGCTCTAAAGTTTCCCTTCACGCCAGACCCGCAGACTGCTGTGCTCGCCGCTGCGCTCCCCAGTAACTGTGCTACCTTTGCCCCTCATTTCCGACCACTGCCCTCTGGGCTTCCCCCAGCTCTACCGGTGCCCCTCACTCCCAACCCGCAGCCCCATGGGCTCCCCGCTAGGCTGTCCAGTCTCTGTGCTGCCATTGCCCCTCACTCCCGACCCGCAGCCCCTGTTATCCCAGTCCTGAACTCCAGAATCACAGCTCTGCTGGTACCCCTCACTCCCAACCCGCATCCCCCTGGGCTCCCTCCAGCTCTGATGGTGCCTCTCACTGCAGCCCCGCAGCCCCCTGAGCTCCCCACTGAGCTGACCAGTCACTGCGCTGCTGGTACCCCTAACTCCCGACTCGCAGCCCCTCCTGTCCCAATCGTGACATCCAGACTCACAACTCTGCTGGTGTCCCTCACTCCTGACCTGCAGCCCCCGGGGTCCCTCCAGCTCTACCGGTTCCCCTCACTCCTGACCCACAGCCCCCTGGACTTCCCCCAGCTCTAGCGGTGCCCTTCACTCCCAAACTGCAGCCCCCTGAACTCCCTCCAGCTCTACCAGTGCCCCTCACTCCCGAGCCACAGCACCCTGAGCTCTCCGCTGAGCTCCCCAGTCATTGTGCTGACTGTGCCCCCACTCCCGACCCACAGCCCCTGATTTCTCAGTCCTGACCTCCAGACTCTCAGCTCTGCTGGTGCCTCTCACTCCCGACCCGTAGTCCCCTGGGCTCCCTCCAGCTCTGCTGGTGACCCTCACTCCTGACCTGCAGCCCCCTGGGCTCCCCGCCAGGCTCCCCAGTCACTGCGCTACCGGTACCCCTCACTTCTGACCTGCAGTCCCTGCTATCCCAGTCCTGACCTCCAGACTCACAGGTCTGCTGATGCCCATCACTCCCGACCCGCAGCCCCCTGGGATTCCCCATGCTCTACTGGTGCCCCTTGTGATGGAGTATGAACTGTCTGTGTGGGGGATGGGAGAGCAGGAGGTGACTTTAGGTGAGGGACAGGACCTTAAACTTGTAACCTGAGTGATGCAGGGGCGACGGGAGTTCAACACCTTGGCCCGAGAAGGCGGACAAAGGCAGAGAGCCGACTAGAGATGGTTTGGGTAGTTTCAGTTTTACGGCTGGGTGGTTGGAATTCAGGGAATCCCAAGCTGGGGAGAAAACACTCTGAACCCCCAGAAGGACCAGATTGAGGGGTCCTGGTCGTGCCTACAAGCTCTGCTGTCACCTGCGTTCCTGTTGTCCAATAAACCTTCTGTTTTACTGGCTGGCTGAGAGTCACTGTGTGTCCCAGGAAGAGGGGTGCAGGACCGGACTCCCCCACACTCTGTGACAACTGGTGGCAGCAGCGGGATCTACTGCACCCCGTGGACGACGCTTCCTGCAGTAAGTGACTGGGGAGCAGTAAAACTAAGGGACGATTGTAGGGGTGATTAAGCCCTGGGAGTGTGTGACCAGAGAGAAGGACTTTTGCAGTAACAGGGTCCCCCGGGGGATTGCAGTGAGCGGTCCCAGGGGTGGAGGAGTCTGCGGATCAACCCTGGCAGATGGGTGGTGACCTCAAGAAGGGCTGGTGCACTAGGGGTCTCCCTGGAAACCGTGGGAAGCCGTGAGAACCCCGGCCTGGGAGTGGTCAGCAGGAAGATGTATGCCAAGTGGCTTAAGTGCGACCTGCTTCGGCTGTGAAAGCAGAGGGGCTGCGCAGAGGGAGGCTCACAGAAGACCAGCTGATTGCCCGGCTGGAGGAGGGAGATCACTTGAATGAACTGATCACTGTCTCTGAGGGAAGCAGCCTGATAGATGCAGTGCAGACACCAGTGTCTGTCCCCACTGGGAGTGGTCAGCTGACGGCGGAGGGCTTCCCGAGACCCCCCCTTCCTATGCCTAGGGGAAGGGCGAGGAGGAGCCCAGCGAATACCAAGGGCACCGTGACACCCCCGGCCAGCAGAGGATCCTCCCGGCAAAGCTCGCCTTCCAGCAGGGGATCTTCCCGGCAACGCTCGGCATCCGTGGAGCAGAAGTGGCTGGAATGGGAGAGAGAGCTAAAACTGAGAGAGCTGGAGGATCGTGAGCGACAGAGAGAACATGAAGAGAGACAAAGACAGCGAGAACAGGAGGAAAAAGTGAGAAAGAGCGAATATGAAGAATAACAGCGTCAGTATGAGCTAGAACTGGCAAGGCTGAGGAACAGCGGGGCCCCCAACTGCAAGGAGTGAGGGGGGCCCAGGACTGCGCGGAGCTTTGGTAGGGGCATTCTGGCTCAGCGTAAGGAGGGGGAGGACATGGATGAATTCCTGGTTGCTTTTGAGATGGCCTGCGAGCTGCACCAGGTAGATCCTGCGGACAGACTCCAGGTTCTCACTCCCTTACAGGACCCCAAGGTCATGGCATTGTACCGCCAATTGGGAGATGCTGAGAAAGGGAACTATGAACTATTGAAACAGGCCCTGCTGCGTGAGTTCGGGCTGACTCCTGAGATGTACCGGGAGAGTTTCCAGGGTCAGTATAAAACCCCTGAGGTCTCATATCTGCTACTAGCCGTCCGCATGGAGGGATACACCAGCAAGTGGACCAGTGGGGCCCAGATGAAGGGGGACCTGGTTAAACTGCTAGGACTGGAGCAACTGTATGAGCAGTACCCATCCGACCTGAGGCTGTGGTTAAGGGACCAAAAACCAGAGGACCCACAACATACAGGGCGGCTGGCCGATGAGTTTATGAAGATCCGGTCGGGAGGTGGCAGGGAGGAATCCCAAAGGAACAGACCCACAGTGATGCAGAGAGAGTCTCATCCTGGGACCTCCCAAAGAGGTAATAGGGAGAATCCCGTCCCAGGGATAACGTCCAGGGACACGGCTCAGAAAGGCTGTGGCCTCAGAACAAGGCAGCTAGAGAGAGAGCATGTCTCCATCCCTGTCTCAGCTGCTGAGTTCCAGGCTGCGTTGCAGAAAAATCCCTCATTCTGGTGGTAGATTTCGCCACTCGCTACCTCGAGGCGGTGGCCTTGTCCTCTATCGAAGAAGACACTGTGGCAGATGCGCTGCTGACCATTTTCAGCCGGGTGGGGCTCCCCAAGGACGTCTTAACAGACCAGGGGTCCAACTTCATGTTGACCCTTCTCCGGTGCTTGTGGGAGAAATGTTGGATCCGGCACAGCCAGGCCTCAGCGTATCACCCCCAGTCCAACTGGCTGGTGGAAAGATTCAATGAGACGCTGAAAATGATGCTAAAAACATTTATGAACCAGCATCCGCAGGACTGGGACAAGTACTTACTTCACCTGCTGTTTGCGTATAGGAAGGTACCCCAGGAATCTACTGGGTTTTCGCCTTTCGAACTGTTATATGGAAGGCAGATAAGAGGGCCCCTGGACCTGATGAGAGACAAATGCGAGGGGAAGGCCACTCCCGATGGAGAGTCAGTGGTGGAGTATGTCCTGACCTTCCGGGAAAGACTTGCTGAGCTCATGGGCCTGGCCAGGGAGAATATGGCCCGAGCCCAGAGGAAGCAGAAGGTCTGATATGACCGCACGGTGCGGGCCTGCACCTTCGCCACCGGGGATCAGGTGATGGTTCTCATCCCCATGAGAAAGTACAAACTTCAGGACCCTGGGAAGGGCCCTTCAAGGTTGTCAAGCAACTAAATGAGATAAACTATGTGTTGGAGCTGTCGAACTGGGCGCACCACCGCCGGGTGTACCATGTGACCGTTATGAAGCCATATTATGACAGGGGGAATGTGGTGGTGGCCTTGTGTGGACATTGGGAGGAGCAGGGAGATGACGCTTTAATGGATCTATTTCCTGGGACAAAAGCTGGTTCCCCATTGGAGGCAATTCCCCTCTCTGATCAGCTGACCCCGGCCCAGCTTGGTGAGATCACAGGGGTGCTGCATCTCTATACCGACAGCTGTTTTCCAACCAGCCTAGACGCACTAATTTGATTGTCCACTGGGTGGAGACCGGGTCACATCCTCCTATAAGATGATCCCCTTTTTCGGTCACCGGGAAAACTGCCCAGGACCTAGAAAAGAGGTCAGGGACATGCTGGCTTTGGGGGTGATCCAGCCATCTTCCAGGCCTTGGGCCTCTCCAGTGGTGCTGGTCCCCAAAAGGGATGGGTCGATCCAGTTCTGTGTGGACTATCGAAAGCTCAATGCCATCATTGTATCTGTTGCCTACCCCATGCCCAGGCCTGATGAGCTCCTAGAGAAGCTGGGAGGTGCTCGGTACCTCACCTCCGAGGATCTTACAAAGGGCTACTGGCAAGTGCCACTGGACGCAGATACCAGGCTGAAATCGGTCTTTATCACCCCTCTGGGGTTCTACGAGTTTCTGACCCTGTCCTTCGGCCTCAAGAGAGCGCCAGCCACCTTCCAGCGCCTGGTGGATCAACTACTGAGGGGGATGGAGCATTTTGCCATGACGTATATTGACAAAATCTGCGTCTTTAGCCGGACCTGAGAGGACCACGTGTTCCAGGTTAAACAAGTGCTGGACCAACTGCGGGAGGCTGGGTTAACCGTAAAGGCTGAGAAGTGCAAGGTGGGGATGTCTGAAGTATCTTATCTGGGCCATCGGGTGGGGAGTGGCTGCCTAAAGCTGGAACCAGCCAAGATGGAGGTGATCAGAGACTGGCCTGCTCCCCAAACCAAAAACCAGGTCCAGGTCTTTACTGGGATGGTGAGGTACTATCGAAGGTTCGTGCCCCACTTTTGAGCCATAGCTGCCCCCATCACTGAGCTGTGCAAGAAGGGGAAGCCAGACAAGTTGGTCTGGACCGAGTAGTGCCAGCAGGCTCTCCGGGATCTGAAGAAGACTCTAGTTAGTGACCCATTTCTGGCAAACCCAGATTTCGACAAGCCCTTTATGGTGTTCACCGACGCCTCAGACATGGGACTGGGGGCGGTGTTAATGGAAGAGGATGAAAAGGGGGAGAGACACCCCATTGTGTACCTGAGCAAGAAGTTGCTACCGCGGGAGCAGAACTATGCGGCTATCGAGACGGAATGCCTGGCCATGGTGTGGGCCCTTAAGAAACTGGAATCATATGTCTTTGGGCAACACTTCACTGTGTACACCAACCACTCTCCCCTGACCTGGCTGCACCAGATGAAAGGAGCCAACGGCAAGCTCCTGAAGTGGAGCCTGCTCCTGCAGGACTATGACATGGACATGGTCCACGTGAAGGGAAGTGCCAAATGATAGCGGACGCGATGTCCCGGAGAGCGGGGCCCTGAACTTCCCCAGCTCACTGGTCAGAGTTACCCCGCTCAGTTCAGTCTCGAAGGGGGGAGAGATTTGATGCAGTAGGGACTGTCTGTGTGGGGGATGGGAGAGCTGAGGAGGACATTAGGTGAGGGACAGGATTTTTAAGCCTGTATCTTGAGCCAGGTACGGGGAGAGGGTGTCAGCACCTTTGCCCATGAAGCTGGACAAAGGAATAGGCCGGCTGGAGGAAGGGCAGTTCAGTTTCTGTTTTGGGCTGGGTGGTTGGAATTCAGGGTATCCCAAGCTGGGATCCAACTACCCTGAACACCTAGAAGAACTAGATTGAGGGGTCCTGGTTGTGCCTCCAAGCTCTGCTGTAACCTCCATTCCTGTGTCGAATAAACCTTCTGCTTTACTGGCTGGCTGAGAGTCACTGGGAGTCCAGGAAGAGGGGTGCAGGACCGGATTACCCCACACTCCGAGACAGGAGTGGTGCTAGGTCGCTGTCTTCCCTCCTCGGCTCTGTGAGGGGACTGGGTAGAGGCCGTTCCAGTGGGGTCGGGGTGCTGGGTTCCCTCCCCGACACAGTGAGGGGACTGGGTAGTGGCCTTTCCAGTGGGGGAGGAGCACTGCCTCCCCTCCCCGGCTCTCCAAGGGGACTGGGCAGCGGCCGTTCCTGCAGGGGTGGGGCACTGCCTTCCCTTCCCAGCTCTGCGAGCGGACTGGGGAGCGGACGATTCAGAGGGAGTGTGGCGCTTCCTTCCCTCCCCAGCTCTGTGAGGGGACTGGGCAGTGGCCGTTCCTGTGGGGGCGGGGCCCTGCCTTCCCTCTCTGACTCTGCTAGGGGACTGGAGAGCAGCTGTTCCTGCGGGGGCCGGGCACTGGGTTCCCTCCCCAGCTCTGTGGGGGGACTGGGAAGCGACTGTTCCAGTGGGGATCGGGGCGATGCCTTCTGTTGCCGACACAGAGGGTGCCCGAGGCAAGCAACAGTGGTTCGTTGCCCAGAGTGTGAAGCGTCAATGAACACACACCAGGGTGGAGAAGCAAGCAAAGTTTATTGGGATCTCAAAGCGGTGCAAGGAGATGAACGCCTCAAATCATGCACCCCTACACAAGCGGCTTGACCCTTTTTATAAGTTTTTTTTCTCTTTCTTCTTTCTTCCCCCACCCTCCTCCTCCTCCTTCCTCCCCTGTAGCAATTAGGTAAGCGCAGGTGCATTAAGTAATCTTGGCCACAGCAGCTCGTTAGTAAGTTTTCCTTCTGCAAGCTACGTTGTCCTTCTGCTAAAGGTGCACAGGCCTTATCACCACTGCTTTAGATCGGTTTTAGCTGTGCTGCAACTGATAACTTACTGTTACACATTTCACTTCACAGCTGCTAGCTTTCTAGATCAAGTAGAGTTCAACATGGAGTAGCTTTGGTTCACTAAGGCTTAGATTTATGCCTAGTGACACCAATACTGGGGAGCGGCCATTCCTGCGGGGGCGAGGCGCTGGGCTCTTCTTCGAGTGATTGCTCACATCCATTCCAGTTAGGTGTGTGCACCGCGCGTACACGTTCGTTGGAAACTTTTTACCCTAGCAACTCCAGTGGGCCGGCAGGTCGCCCCCTAGAGTGGCGCCGCCATGGCACCTGATATATACCCCTGCCGGCCCACCCGCTCCTCAGTTCCTTCTTACCGCCGTGTCGGTCGTTGGAACTGTGGAGCGCGGCATAGCTGTCCTCCACGTCCCTAGCTCTCCTTGTTCTACGGTTGATAGTTGTAGTTAGTAGTTAAGTGTAGTTAGTTATATAGTTAATAGTGTAAATAATATTGTAGATATTTGTTAGCCGGTTTGGGCCGTAGCCCTTCCCGGCACCGGGCTCATGCCTGGTTCGCCGGGCTTCAAGCAATGTGCGGCCTGTAAGAAGCCGATGCCGACCAGCGACCCTCACGACGCGTGTCTAAAGTGCCTGGGGGAATCGCACAGATCGGACAAGTGCCGCATTTGCAAGGCTTTTAAGCCTAGAACAAAGAAGGAGAGAGACCAGAGACTTAGGACTCTCCTCATGGAAGCGGCACTCGACCCAGCAGCTTCGCAGGCCGTCATCTCGACACCAGCACCGGATCGCGCCGGCACCGGAAAGACTCCCCGGCACCGACCTTCCCCGGCACCGGGTGCAGAAGCAAGACCCTCGAAGTCTGCAACTCCATCCAGGCAGACTCGAGTGGAGCGCCCGGCACCGACATCTGCCGCGGCGCTACCGGCACCGTCGACTCCAGGCCCGGAGGGTCCGTCGAGTCCGGTCCCGCCGAGCTCCCCCATAAGATCTGGGGTTGAGCTATTGGTCCCATCGATGCCAGAGACCTTCGTCTCGGCACGGGACCTCATTGCCCTGACTGAGTCAACTCAGCCTCCACCCCCAGTACCTCTGGTGCGGGTAGCGTCCAGGGGCAAACCTATGATGACAGCGCCATCTCGGGACTCACGCTCGCTGTCAAGGTCCCGACACCATGGTCGCTCAAGAACCCGCCGCCACTCGCAGTCCCGGCGCCGCTCCCCTCGGCGGTACCGGTCGTACTTGCAGCACCGATCAGCCTCCAGACGGTCACGGTCTGGTTCCAGCCACCGATACCGGCACCGGGACTGTAGGAGCCAGTCCCGCCGTCGATCAGCGCACAGGTTGACCTCCCGGCACCGAGCTGGTGGCAGGTCCCGGTCCCGGTCGACCTCTCGACACCGCGTTGATGGCAGGTCCCGGTCCCGATCCCGGCACCGAGTCAGTGGCCGGTACCGGTCCCGATCCCGGCACCAAGTCCAAGAAAGACCCCGGTCCCAATCCTGGCACCGGTATGACTCCCGGTACCGGTCCCCGGCACCGAGAACATCTTCGGCGCCAGGATGCGGAGACTCTTACCAGCCGCGGTCGGCCCCTCCATGGCCTTCCAGACAGCCGTCGGTGTCATCGCAGGCGGACAGTGTATACGCGCTGGGCACTGACAGACAAGCGGCCCTTTTTCAAGACCCTCCGCAACAGGACCAGGGTCCGCAGCAGTGGGGGTTCTGGACACCCTGGGCGTACCATCAAGCCCAGAGCCCCCAACAGCTTCCTCCTAGGCCTGCAACGGCAGAGCACAGGGCGCCGGAGGCGCCGTTATCTCGCCCCCCTCCCTCCCCGGACTGGGAGGACGGGTCAAAGCAACAGGACCCTGATCTCCCTCCTGAGCCAGAGGCGAGGGCTGAGGCAGACCCCCCGCTGGACACTCTCTTGCCAGGGGTCTCCTCATCGTCTTCTCCCGATGAGGCGGTGGCTGGCACTTCCTCTAATAGCCCTCCTCCGCTAGATCTCAGGGCACATCAGGACCTCCTCAGGCGCGTAGCACAGAATCTGAGCCTGCAAGCTGAGGAGGTCTCTGAGATCGAGGACCCCGTCGTCAGCATTCTCTCCTCCGCTGCTCCCACCAGGGTCGCCCTGCCCTTCATTCGGACGATCCAGGCCAACGCCAATACGATCTGGCAATCGCCGGCCTCCATCCCCCCTACTGCACGGGGCGTCGAAAGGAAGTACATGGCCCCCTCCAAGGGCTATGAGTACCTCCATATTCACCCGACACCATGCTCCCTGGTGGTACAGTCGGTGAACGAGAGGGAGCATCATGGACAGGAAGCCCCAGCCCCCAAATCCAAGGAGGCCAGGCGTATGGACCTCCTCGGCCGCAAGGTTTATTCGGCTGGGGCTCTTCAGCTCAGGGTTTCCAATCAGCAAGCCCTTCTTAGCCGCTACGCATTTAACTCTTGGGTGACAGCGGATAAGTTCAAAGACCTGCTGCCACAAGAGGCACGTCAAGAATTTGCGGCGAATCTTGACGAGGGCAAGAAGGTTGCACGAACCTCGTTGCAGGCCTCCTTGGACGCTGCAGACTCGGCTACCCGTACCCTCGCCTCGGGGGTGATGATGCGCCGCATCTCCTGGCTTCAGGTTTCTGGCCTTCCACCGGAGCTCCAATACACCATCCAGGACCTCCTGTTCGAAGGCCAGGGCCTGTTCTCGGAGAAGACAGACCCCAGACTGAAAAGTCTTAAGGACAATCGGGTCATTATGCACCCCCTTGGTACGCACACGCCTGGGATGCAGCGCAGACCCTTCCTGCCGCAGCAACAGCAGCAGCGTCGGCCGTACCCCCAGTTCCGCCAGCGGCAGGACCTTAATAGGCGCCGCGGCAGAAATGGCAGGTGCAGGCCGTCGGGCAATCAAGGGGGGCAAAACCAAAGCTCCTCTAAAGCCCCACCTGGACCCAAACCTTCGTTTTGAAGGTACGCCTGAGGGCGTAATACCAGTATCCCCCATGGATTCTTCCCCCCCGTTTTCCAACCACCTTTCGTTTTTCCTCCAGGCGTGGTCCCAGATAACATCCGACCGCTGG
Source organism: Gopherus flavomarginatus (assembly GCF_025201925.1). Taxonomy (NCBI): domain Eukaryota; kingdom Metazoa; phylum Chordata; order Testudines; family Testudinidae; genus Gopherus; species Gopherus flavomarginatus. The sequence continues at coordinate 28,993,665 of NC_066620.1, read as the reverse complement.
GTCTTACGCACGGTGCAGACGGGATACCGTCTGCAGTTTGTATCATTTCCTCCCTCCCGCCCCCCCACCCTCGTCCCTCTTCAGGGACCCCTCTCACAAGCAATTCCTCCGCCAGGACGTACAGACGCTCCTCAACAAAGAAGCTATAGAGGCTGTTCCGGAGAACGAGAAGGGCAAGGGGTTTTATTCCCACTACTTTCTGATCCCCAAGGCCAAGGGAGGCCTCAGGCCTATCCTCGACCTGCGAGAGCTCAACAAATATCTAGTGAAGTTGAAGTTCCGCATGGTATCCCTGGGGACCATTATCCCATCCCTGGATCCTGGAGACTGGTATGCCGCCCTCGACATGCAGGACGCTTATTTTCATATTGCCATATGGCCACACCACAGACGTTTCCTTCGGTTCGTGGTCGACCGCCATCACTACCAATTTGCGGTCCTCCCATTTGGCCTTTCTACGGCTCCGAGGGTATTCACAAAATGCATGGCTGTCGTTGTGGCACATCTTCGGCGCAGTCGCATTCACGTGTTCCCTTATGTCGACGATTGGTTAATTCGGGGCACGTCGGAGCTGCAGGTCCGCAGCCACATCCGCAGGATCACCGGCCTGTTTGCTACCTTGGGCCTCATGATCAACGTAGACAAGTCCACCCTGCTCCCCTCGCAGAGGGTGGAGTTCATTGGGGCCGTCCTGGACTCCACCGTGGCCAGGGCCCTTCTGCCGTTGCCGAGGTTCCAGTCATTGTCGGCGATCGTTCAGCGCTTGCTGGCAGCCCCCCTGACATCGATATGGACATGCCTAACCCTGTTAGGCCATATGGCAGCCTGCATGTTTGTGACCGGGTATGCACGGCTCTGCATGAGGCCCCTCCAGTCTTGGCTCATCGCACATTACCGGCCGGCAAGGCAGTCACTAGACATGCTGATCACAATCCCCCAGGGGGTGTTGGATTCTCTCAGTTGGTGGCTAGACCAGTCCGTCGTGTGTGCGGGGCTCCCATTCCACCCACCCCAGCCCTCGGTGTCCCTAACGACGGATGCCTCAGATCTCGGCTGGGGGGCCCACCTGGGAACCCTGAGGACACAGGGCCTGTGGTCCCCACAGGAGGTGGAGCTACACATCAACATGCGGGAGTTGAGAGCGGTCCGCCTTGCTTGTCAAACGTTCTGTCACCAGCTTCGGGGTCGTTGTGTCGCGGTATTTACCAACAACACGACGACCATGTACTATATCAACAAGCAGGGTGGCACCAGATCCTCTCCCCTATGTCACGAGGCGATGCGACTCTGGGACTTTTGTATAGCCCATTCCATTCACCTCACGGCTTCCTTCCTCCCCGGAGTACGGAACACGCTGGCGGACCGCCTGAGCAGATCCTTCCTCGCGCACGAATGGTCCCTCCGCCCGGATGTCACCCTCTCGATTTTCCAGAGGTGGGATTGTCCCCGCGTGGACCTCTTCGCGTCCAGGGGGAACAGGAAATGCCAGGCGTTCTGCTCCTTTCAGGGCCGGGAACCCAGGTCTATAGCGGACGCCTTCCTTATTCCGTGGACGACCCACTTGTTCTACGCGTTCCCCCCCGTTCCCGCTGGTCCACAGGGTCCTTCTGAAGGTGCGCAGGGACAGGGCCCGCGTGATCATGGTAGCCCCGGCGTGGCCCAGGCAACATTGGTACCCCATGTTGCTGGACCTGGCCATAGCCGACCCAGTTCCCCTGCCCCTTCACCCGGACCTGATCACCCAGGACCACGGAACTCTCTGTCACTCGGACCTCCAGTCTCTGCACCTAGCAGCGTGGCTCCTGCATGGCTGACCAGTTCTGAGTTGCGCTGCTCCACCCCGGTACGTGAGGTACTCTTGGGCAGCAGGAAGCCTTCTACTAGAGCGACGTACTCGGCCAAGTGGAAGCGTTCTCCTGTTGGTGCGTGGAGAAGGGTCTCCTCCTGATGGAAGTTTCGGTGGCCAATATTTTGGACTATATTTGGTCCCTTAAGCAACAGGGCCTGGCGATATCGTCCCTGCGGGTCCACCTGGCGGCTATCTCCACCTTTCACCCGGGTGGGGATGGCCGCTCCGTTTTCTCTCACCCGACGGTGACTAGATTCCTTAAGGGGCTGGAACGTCTATACCCTAATGTCCGACCCCCTGCCCCTACCTGGGATCTTAACCTGGTGTTGTCTCGGCTCATGGGGCCCCCCTTTGAGCCGTTAGCTACTTGCTCCCTGCTCTATCTTTCTTGGAAGACTGCCTTTTTAGTAGCTATTACCTCAGCTAGACGGGTATCGGAACTCCGGGCTCTCACGGTAGATCCCCTGTATACAGTCTTCCATAAAGATAAGGTGCAGCTGAGACTTCACCCTGCCTTTCTCCCCAAGGTGGTCTCAGCCTTCCACGTCAACCAGGAGATCTTCCTCCCAGTTTTTTTCCCGAAACCTCATTCTTCACACAGGGAGCAACTCCACTCGCTTGATGTCCGTCGGGCTCTCGCGTTTTATGTGGAGAGGACCAAACCGTTCCGCAAATCCCCCCAGCTTTTCGTGGCAGTAGCGGACCGCATTAAGGGGCTTCCCATTTCCTCGCAGAGGTTATCCTCGTGGGTAACGTCCTGTATCAGGACCTGCTATGACTTGGCTCACGTTCCTACTGGCCGTGTGACTGCGCACTCTACCAGGGCGCAGGCGTCGTCGCTGGCTTTCCTCGCCCGTGTGCCCATCCAGGAAATCTGTCGGGCAGTGACCTGGTCATCGGTCCACACCTTTGCTTCCCACTACGCCCTGGTCCAGCAGTCCAGAGAGGACGCGGCCTTCGGATCTGCAGTGCTCCATGCCGCTACTTCTCACTCCGACCCCACCGCCTAGGTATGGCTTGGGATTCACCTAACTGGAATGGATGTGAGCAATCACTCGAAGAAGAAAAGACGGTTACTCACCTTTGTAACTGTTGTTCTTCGAGATGTGTTGCTCATATCCATTCCACACCCGCCCTCCTTCCCCACTGTCGGAGTAGCCGGCAAGAAGGAACTGAGGAGCGGGTGGGCCGGCAGGGGTATATATCAGGTGCCATGGCGGCGCCACTCTAGGGGGCGACCTGCCGGCCCACTGGAGTTGCTAGGGTAAAAGTTTCCGACGAACGTGCATGCACGGCGCGCACACCTAACTGGAATGGATGTGAGCAACACATCTCGAAGAACAACAGTTACAAAGGTGAGTAACCGTCTTTTCCCTTCCCAGCTCTGCCAGGGGACTGGGGAGCAGTTGTTCCAGAGGGGACAGGGCGCTACCTTTCCTCCCCAGGTCTGCGAGGGGACCGGGAAGCTGCCTTTCCTGCTGGGGCGAGGCTCTGGGTTCCCTCCCTATCTCTATGAGGGGACTGAGGAGCGGCCGTTCCTGTGGGGGCGAGGCGCTGGGTTCCCTCCTCAGCTCTGCCAGGAGACTGAGGAGCGGCTGTCCCTGCGGGGGCAGGGCACTGAGTTCCCCGTCCAGCTCTGCAAGGGGACTTGGACGTTGTTTTTCCTGCAGGGGCAGGGCGCCGTGTTCCCTCCCCAGCTCTGCGAGGGGACTGGGGAGCAGCCGTTTGTGTGGGGGCGAGGTGCTAGGTTCCCTCTCCAGCTCAGTGAGGGGACTGGGAATGGCTGTTCCTGAGGGGGTGGGGCGCTGAGTTCCCTTTCCACCTCTGCGAGGGGACTGGGAAGTGACCCTTCAAGCAGGGGCGGGGCACTGCCTTCCCTCCGCGACTCTGCTAGGGGACTGGGGAGTGGCCGTTCCTGTGGGGGTGGGGCGCTGTCTTCCCTCCCCAGCTCTGTGAGGGGTCTGGGGAGTGGGCGTTCCTGCGGGTCGGGGTGCTGGTTTCCCTCCCCAGCTCTGTGAGGGGACTGGGGAGCAGCCGTCCCATGGGGGCTGGGTGCTTCCTTCCCTCCCCAGCTCTGCCTCCCCTTCCTAGCTCTGCGAGGGGGCTGGGGAGCGGCTGTTCCTGCGGGGTCGGGGCACTGCCTTCCCTCCCAGCTCTGTAAGGGGACTAGGGAACAGCACCTCCTGCGGGGGTGGGGCACTGGGTTCCCTCCCCAGCTCTGCGAGGGGAATGGGGAGCGGCCGATCTCGCGGGGCTAGGGTGCTGCCTTCCCTCCCGAGCTCTGCGAGGGGACTGGGCAGCAACTGTTCCAGCGGGGGTGGGGCGCGGTGTTCACTCCCCAGCTCTGCCAAGGGACTGGGGAGTGGCTGTTCTTGCGGGGGCAGGGCACTGGTTTCCCTACAAAGCTCTGGGAAGGGAGCAGGGAGTGGCGGTTCTAGCGGGGGAGGGGCCTGGGGAATGGCGGCTCAAGAGGGGGCAGGGCGCTGGCTTCCCTCCTAAGCTCTGGGAGGGGCCTGGGCAGTGGCGGTTCGAGTGGGGGAAGGGCCCTGTTTTCCCTCCACAGCTCTGGGAGGGGCCTCGGGAGTGGCGGTTTGACCGGGGGTGGGGCGCTGCCTTCCCTTCCCAGCTCTGGGAGAGGAGTGGTGGTTCCAGTGGGGGAGGGGCACTGGCTTCACTCCTCAGCTCTGGGAAGGGCCTGAGGAGTGATAGTTTGAACGAGGGGGGGCAGGGCGCTGGCTTCCATCCCCAGCTCTAGCACGGCCCTGGGGAGTGGAGACTCCAGCAGGGGCAGGGCTGTGACGTTATGAGTGTACTATAATATCTCATTGAAAGGTGACAGGGCCAGAAAGAGTTAATTACCTCACCTCACCGACTGACCTGACCCGTGGGTGAACATTACGGACTGATTAGCAAGATCTGTAAATGAATAGAGCTTTGAAATGCAAGTCTGCATTGTCAGAGGTAGAAGGGCAGATGTTTGCTCAGGTCTTGTGATCTAAGCAAACAAGTCTTGTCTATTGCTGTAGTTTTAATTCAAAGATCAAAAAAGGAATATTGCATTTATGATGATACCGAGTGAAATAGTATTATTTTCGATATGTCTCTTTGAACGTTGTGGTAACCTGTATCTGAACTGTTTAATGGATAAATTACTCTGTGCTAATTGGCAGGATGTTTGGAAGAAGGAGTTAAGCCTATTGATTTCTCAGGCTGGAAGGCTGCTGAAAATGTATTAGAAGCCTGGGACACAATCCTTCTCATCTCAGATCCGCTTTGGCTTTCAACAGGGGGAAACCTTAAGCCATAAGGATTGAGATCCCCAGTCATTGACTGGAGCCACCCTGAATATGGAAATTGGGCTATAACCTGTAGACAATTTCTAAAAGGACTCTTGGCAGCTACAAGCTCACCTCAGCTATGTATCTGCACCTCAAGAATTGAAATCAAGTCTGTCTGTATATTGATATTTTAACCAACACTCTCCCTTTATTTTTTTTAATAAATTTTAGCTCAGTTAATAAGAATTGGCTATAGCGTGTATTTTGGGTAAGATCTAAATTATAATTGAACCTGGGTATATGGCTAATACTTTGGGATCGGAAGAACCCGCTTGAACGGCCGCTCCCCAGTCCCCTGGGAGAGCTGGGGAGGGAACCCAGCACCCCAGCCCCGCTTGAACGGCAGCTGCCCAGACCCCAAACAGAGCTGGGAAGGGAACCCATCGCCCCGCCCCCACAGGATCATCCGCTGCCCAGATGCCTCACAGAGCTGGGGAGGGAAGGCAGTGCCCACCCACGGAGGAATGGCCACTTCTCAGTCCCCTCAGAGAGGCAGAGAGGGAAGCCCGCACCGCGCCCCCGCAGGAACGGCCGCTATCCAGTCCTTTTGCAGAACCCGGGAGGGAAGGCAACGCGCCGCCCCCGCAGGAACGGCTGCTACCCAGTCCCCTCACAGAGCTTGAGAGGGAACCCAGTGCCCCTCCCTCTCAGGAACGGCCGCTCCCCAGGGCCCTCGCCGAGCTGGGGAGGGAACCCAGCACCCTGCCCACGCAGGAACAGCCACTCCCCAGTCCACTCGCAGAGCTGGGAAGGGAAGTCAGCGCCCCGCCCCCCCTGAAATGGCCGCTCCCCAGTCCCCTCGCAGAACCTGGGAGGGAAGGCAGCACCGCACCACCCCAGGAATGGCCGCTTCCTAGTCCCTTCACAGAGCTGGGCAGGGGAGGCAGTGCCCTGGCTCCGCAGGAACGGCCGCTCGCCAGTCCCCTTGCAGAGCCTGGAGGGAAGGAAGAGCCCCGCCCCCCTTGAACGGCTGCTCTCCAGTCCCCTCGCAAAGGTGGGGAGGGAATCAAGCGCCCCACCCCCCCCTAGAATGGCCACTCCCCAGTCCCCTGGTACAGCTGGGAACGGAACCCAGCGCCCCACCCTCTCTTGAACTGCCGCTTCCCTGTCCCTTCGCAGAGCTGGGGTGGGGAGGCAGCGCCCCACCTCCGCAGGAACGGCCACTGCCCAGTCCCCTCGCAGAGCTGGGGAGGGAAGGCAGCGCCCTGCCCCCGCTTGAGTGTCCGCTCCTGTCAAACTTAGACTCAGGACTCACAGGGTATGGCTACACTTGAAATTTCAAACGGCAGCGATGCGGGAGCGCTGCCGCGTCAGTGCTTTGAAGTGTGAGTGTAGTTGGAGTGCCAGCTCTGAGAGAGAGCTCTCCCAGCGCTGCACGTAAACCACATCCTCTAAGGGTGTAGCTTGCAGCGCTGGTAGCCGCACTCCCAGCGCTGCGGCACTGATTACACTGAGGCTTTACAGTGCTGTATCTTGCAGCGCTCAGACGGGTGTTTTTTTCATACCCCTGAGCGGAAAGTTGCAGTGCTGTAAAGTGCCAGTGTAGCCAAGGCCACAGTTTGTCAGACCACACTGTTTTATTAGCACAGCTCTCTGCTAATAACATCCAAATAATGTGAGCACCATGCAAGACACAAGCTATCGTATTTATACAGATAAAAGAGCGGGAATTAGACAAAGGGACAAAGAAAGCAAAACAGTAAAATTCACCTGGGGCACAGCATGCATATCCTACTTCCTTACTAACTCTTATCCATCTAAGGCTAATACTTCACCAATTGCCCTTAAACGGTCCAATTGTTCTATGTTAATGTCTGTATTCCTGACACCTGGATTGCAGCATTCCACCAATTTTGCTTAAAGGTACAGACAGCATTTCTTTAATCCTTTCTATTTTCACAATATAATTCATTCTACTTTCACAATCTGTCCTTTTGGTCAAACGCATGCCATGACCAACAATTACTGGGTTCCACAAATTAACCGTTCCTTATCTCTTTGTTCATCAGTAATATTCAAAATCATCATATTAGCACTCTGTTTTGGGGCAGTCACCTGGGTGACACAATTCTGGGTACAACAGGAGATTAACTGAAAGCATACAAAAATCACTAAGATTCCAAACAGGATAGTTAGGGCTCCCTGAAACAACCAGTTTCCTGTGCCAGTGAAATTGAACAGGTTACTTAGCCACTTCCATAAAGAACTCGGCTCTACTTGGGGAAGATATGCGATTTGTTCTAAGTGTCTAGCCTGATCTATTACGTTATTGCTATCGTCAGGTACAAACAGACAACATTGTTTTCCAATGAGAGCACAGGTCCCTCCTTTGGCCGCCAGCACTATGTCTAATGCCTGACGGTTTTGGAGGGCCACCTGTCAGATCACCCCTGTTTCTTTGGCCAGGGCTCTTAAACTTTCTCCGGTTTTATTTGCCATTATTTTAACTACTGGTTGTAACCTCAGGAGCCTTTTTGCCTGGTGTATTACTCCCCCAAGCGGGATTAAGGAACTGCCAATAGCCTCTTCCCAGGTGTCATTACTGTTCCATATTGTGTTAAACGGACAAGGTCCTCCAGTGAGGTCTGGGGAATTGAGTGGGACTCCCCAGACCTGAAGACACCAGCAGTCAAGGAACAGGCACCACCAGAGGCACATGTTGGAGGCAGGGCCCTTCTGGTTCTGACAACCTCAACTCAGGAAACCGCAGTCACAGTTTTATGTCCACCAGGCAGCAGGCACTAGGCTCACTACTGGTTCTTCTTGGGCCTTGCTTTAGGTTGTCGTCTGCTTCTGGAAACCCTTATGAGAACGTAGATTGTAAGGTACTGCAGGCTGTTCCTCTACGTCTTCTTCTGGAGTCACAATTAACTCTGCGTGGTCCTGAAGTGATGATTGGTTCACTGGGGGTGGTGCATTTTTACATGGCGAAGGATGTATCCACTCTGAGATGCCTGACAGTTTAACAGCCGTCGGGGTAGTAAGCAGTGCCTGGTGATTCTTTGATGTTCTTTAAGTTTCTTTACTACTTCTTCCTTGACTCTGGCTATAACAATGGCCTTCACACCTTTATTTTTTCCTGATGCATACATTCCTCATTCACACAAATAGATTGAGAATACAAACAGTAGTATTTTATATCGAGCAAAAAAGCATTGCAAATTAAAGCTTGCTAAGTTTTACAATTAATAACCAAGACAATTTACATTGATTTACATTGAGACCCAGGCCTTCAATGTTTCTCTAATTTACTTAACATAGACACAATAGAGAATCCTGTCTCTTACTACCTAAATCGTAAAACAAAGAGTTAGAGAGGGCCCAATTTGTAATGCATATGGGAAAACAGAATCTTATAGTCCCAGGGGGTCATTTCTTTCTGCTATTTAAAAAAGGTGGCTAGCAGGATGAAATCAAATTATACTTTAATTCTTATGGGACATTATAAAATCCTGCTCCTACATATCCCCCTTTTGACACTAAGATTATTAATCGCCAGTGTCACTTCTTATTTAGTCCACATAATAGAAAATACTGAGAGGTGATTTGGGCGTGTGGCTTTAGCTTTGCATACATTTGTTTTATCCACCAGCACATTTTAAACATTTCAATTAAACACATACAATTTAAAACCAAAAACACAATTAGGGGTAGTAACATTAGTATGCCAGTAGTTGTGGGAGACCATCCAGAAAATATGTTATACCAATGGTAGGCTGTTATGTTTTTCTGCAGTGGCAATTCTTAACATGTCCCCATTTGTGTGTATAATATGAATGGTCCAATTCTCCACATTTTTTTTTCTAGGAACTATGTTACCTTTTTACCTTTTAACAGATGATTGGTAACTGTTTGCCATTCAATGCCAAGATTGATAGATAACTGAGCTAAATCAGTGCTTACAGTAAGCTGAGACTCTTTTGTTGTTGTTGTGGCAAATAGTAAATGTGATTATTGGTAAACACAGTACTTACATTACATTTACATTTGTCTTCTGGTGGGTTGCTAACACTTTTTAAACACTTTCCCCCAAGAATTAACACATACACATAGCCCATTATACAGTACTTTGGATTATCTGAAAGACAAAAATAACATTTTTCTACCCCTTTTGGGATGGCATTGATTATTACTTAAAAGATTCCTTTCTTTTACAAATACCCTTGCTGACTGCAGGCAAAACAGAGGAATTACCCCTATATTTTCTTGTGTTTTTCGTTCTATAGGCAGGCCAGGTTTTAATGGGTTCTACTTTTTAAGGGTTATGCGGAAATTATTCCACTATTTGATTATTAAATTCATGAGGTGGTGTACCTCAAGTTTTTCCTTTTATACAGCAGACCAAGTTTGTAATGTTTTTCCTGCTGTGTTAAGCTTTAAGTTTATTCACAGGTAACAGCTGAGAAGCATCATTACCATATTACTTTAAAGGATTTTTACAAAAATCATACACACTATAAGCTGTTACAGGGCTACTTACTAACACTAAATTTATTTTAATGTTTAATATTAACAATAACATTAGAATCAAATCTATTAAAGGTATCTTGTTATACCATGGCTTTTATGTAGGCAATTTGTTTGCTGACCAGGTATGTTCTTTATTTGCAGCTGCTTTTGTGCTGGCAGTTCTCACCTTTCTTTATCAGTTAGGTAATTTGCATCAACACAGGCTTGGCTTTTGGATTCAAAGCCTCAGCAGAGCTCAGAGACTCTGTCTTAACACACAGGGATCTGAAAAAGAAAACACAGCCTATTGCAGCTCTTTTTGGAGCCTTAATAGGATTTTAATTCAGCAGCACATTTCATTTGCATTTTTTTTTACCCCTTTCTACAATATACACTGCACATGGCCTAGGGAAAATACACATTCTTTCTATACTATAACTTTTTAAAAACATTAGCCATATTAATTTTTACATAAGGTGTAACTGTTTCTTTTGTTCTTACAGAGTTTTCATGTACCCTTATAAAAATGACAGTCTGATTAAACAGAGCTATTTTAAGGCTCAGTGTTTTTAACATTGCTTCTTTTTGTTTTGTGCACCTCATCTCTGCTGTTGCTTCAGAGGGTCACTATTAATTTCTTATTCTTTCATTACAGCTTTTATCTGCTATTGTTTCAAAAAAACCCAACCAAACAAAAAGACTTCAGAATCTCTCCGTATTCTCCTGATTTTGACTGCCCTATTGCAGCCATGACTTGGTCTTTATTTAAAAATATTTTAATTTTGTAAAGAATCAAGTTACCCCTTAAGGGTTAAATGCTAAATCCCAAAGCCAAACAGCACTAATTACCTGGGTCTTGCAAAAAGGTCTGTCAGTTTTGCAACTTTGAATTAAAGAGTCAAATGAATTTTTAGTGGCATTAAAAACAAAAACAAAATCAATTTATCTCACACCTAGAAAACAGGAGTTTTACAAACCAGATGTGTTGGTTTAGATTCCTAGAACATTACATATTTTCACAGACAAATAGATACATACACATTTTCTTTTCCTTAACATTCCTTTACACTGCTTTGTTTTTACATAGCTGTATACATATATATATGGATTATTTACAGGCATTCTTCTGGAAAAAGGGCCCATTTTCCCTTCAGAATGGCTGCAAAGAAACCAAGAATTCTTGCTCTTTAGCATGGTCCTTTTTAACATTTTCCACAAAGTTTAACTGCTTAATTCTTTTCAGCACCTGTAGAGTTAAGTTTTCACTCCTTTCTTAAATCACTTGTTTATGTACCAAAATGACACCTTTATCACCTCAGATTTCACCATTTTAAGTATTGTTCCGGGGGTTCATGCCTGCCCTTGCTGCTTTTCTTACTCCTGACACTATTCCCTTAGGGATTTCAACCTGTTTTTCAGTTTCTTTATCTGTTGCTTGCCTGCTTTTCTGGGCCCGATCCTGCTTTTTTTTTTTCCAATGAACCATTTGTGAGTGATATTGTGGTCATTTCACAATTTTGAAAGAAATGTTCAAGGAAAGGGACCAGGAAGGGTGGGAGCTAGTTGAGAAGCGCACCCTCCTTGCTGAATTGGTAGTGGAACACTAAAGAATCAGTTTTTGAGGCAGACAACAAAGGGGAACAGAACAAGGGGCTTTTTGTCCTTTTTACAATGAGATGGGAATATGAAGGGGGTTGGATCGATCCGGGGTTTGGAGAACGGGGTAAAGGGGAGCGCTCAGTCTGGTGGTGGGAGAGGAGGCTTTTAATAAAGCTTTTAACTTATTATTTGAATATTTGAGAGAGGCGAGTTTTGAGTTGTCCACCTATGATTTGCCTCTTGCCACCACTGCATGAAACAATTAACCTCTCCTTTAGCCAATTTAGTTGTAGGTTGGCCGAGTTTGTCCTTTAAGACATCCACTCAGTCTTTGTTCCAAGATTTTAATAGTGGCCACTGAGTTTTGGGATCCCCCTGAGTTAGCCTAGACCATTTTTCCAGAAATTTACGGGAGTCTGGACCCTTTTTACAGGAGTCCGGACGCATCCTAAATACATAAAATGAGCCAGCGTTCATTTAGGGAACGGTCCCGACTTAGACGTCTGATTACCAATACAGGAGGACTTCACACACCAATCACACAAGAAGGAAATTCGGGTTCCTCAGAGCGATGCCCAGTGCAACACACAAAAGGAGCCCACAGGCTACTGCCTCAATCGCCCTTGCTTTTACAACAGGGGTTTTATCCAAAGTGCGGTGCAGCTGCGATTGTGCAGATTCCACTCACTCAGACCGCGGGGACAGGAACCCCTTGGTCGGTCTATCCCCGGACGGAGACGGCACCCAGACTCAAACACTCCACAAGAGGATGGATAGACATAGAGACAGGACAGTCCTCAGTCCGGACAAAACACAGAAATAATTACCTGACCAGATTCCTGATGTCAGATCCCGGGATCCCTACCAGAACAGAATGGGAACCAACAGGTTCGATGGCGTAGACCTCACTGTGGCTGTGCGCCTTTCCGCTCTAGTGGAGGACCGCTCGGTCCAAATGCCCACGTGCTGGCTGCCACGGTCATCCTACAAAAACAGTCAGGAATCCCATAGCCCCAGTGAAGACGGTTGCCATCTCGGTGGAACCTCCAAATTGTCAAAGTTAGAATCAGGACTCACAATTTGTCAGACCACTCTGTTTTATTAGTGCAGCGCTCCACCAATAACACCCAGATAATGTGAGTGGCCATGCAAGACACAAACAGTCTTATTTATACAGATAAAAGAGCAGGAATTAGACAAAGGGACAAAGAAAGCAAAACAGTAAAATTCACCTGGGGCACAGCATGCATATCCTACTTCCTTACTAACTCTTATCGATCTAAGGCTAATACTTCACCAATTGCCCTTAAACGGTGCAATTGTTCTATGTTAATGTCTGTATTCCTGACACCTGGATTGCAGCATTCCAACAGTTTTGCTTAAAGGTACAGACAGCATTTCTTTAATCCTTTCTATTTTCACAATGTAATTCATTCTACTTTCACACAATCAAATGAGGGAGTCCCATCTTCTGTGTGAGCTGCAACTGTCTGGGCCAGAGTGGGGTGGAGCTAAGGAGAGAGCAGGATCCCACGAAGAGTCAGGGAGCAGAGCTGCACAGATGTAGTGCCAGAAACTGCTACATGTAGGAATTTGCAACCTGTAGCAGTTACTGATACCTGAGGGACGTTTTGGAGCATGAGCTTTTGTGGGTGAATGCATCTGACGAAGTGGGTATTCACCCACGAAAGCTCATGCTCCAAAACGTCTGTTAGTCTATAAGGTGCCACAGGACTTTTGCTGCTTTTACAGATCCAGACTAACACGGCTACCCCTCTGATACTTGATACCCGAGGTTGTTCTTATTTGCTGACATGTCCTAATTGGCTAAAACTTGACAGTGGTTTCTCTAGCAAAGACCAGTCCCTGTCCCCTTGGTCCAGACATTCGCATTCACATCAGGCTTCAAGTTGAGAATCATTTCCCATTCCTGCTCTGTGGGAGGGGAGACTTTTAAACGCGCTCTCTGTGAGACTGCACATGGCTAAGCAAAGAGAACAAACCCCAAATCCTCCCTAGTGCTTTGGGAGCCAGGTTTGCTGTGGGAAATCTTCAAGCCTGGGCATTGTGATTATTGACCAGTTCATCGTGATTATTTATTCTTTGGTATTGAAGCTTTATTATACTCACGGCTGAGTGGTTAAGGTGTTAGAATTGATAAATCCAATAGTATTCCCCTCTGTAGGTTTGAATCCTGCTCACAACCTCTCACCCAGGCAATACCTTTATACAAACTGATGCTCTCAATTCTCTCCCCACCCCAAGTAAATCCTGTTCTGCTCCTTTTATAGAGATGCCTGGGACACCACCTCACACTGTGTCCCTGAGGAGTCAGGCAAACTCTCAGCAGCTGAAGTCTCTGCCACTCACCTGGTGCCCCATAGATCAGCCATAGCCCTGGTTCTGCTCCTCTCTTTAGAGCATGAAAGGAGCTGAGTCAGTGAATGCATGGGTGCTATGAGGCTGCAGAACCAACAGGGGGAATAAAAAAGGTGCTCAGCACCCATTGGCAGCCAGCTCTGCCCCTGCTTCGGGCCTTGTGGACAAGCTCCTGCCAGGACCGGAGCTAGAGTTTTGAGTGCCCTAGGTGGACGGCAATTTCGCCACCCCGTGCGCTGGTCCAGCGGCTCTGGAGAAGCTGCCGCAGTGGTGCCTGCGGAGGGTCCGGTGCTCCGCGGCTCCGGTGGAGCTGTCGCAGTGGAGTCTGCGGGAGGTCCACCGGAGCCGCGCAAGCAGCTGACTGTCCGCAGGCACGACTGTGGCAGCTCCATGGGAGCTGCCTGCCGCCCCCTCCGGACCCCCTGGGCTGCCGGCTGCCATGGCAGCGCCCTGACCCAGGGGACACCCTGGACTGCCGGCTGCCGTGGCGGCGAGCTGACCCAGGGGACCCCTTGGACTGCCGGCTGCTGCGGCGGTGCCCTGACCCAGGGGACACCCTGGACTGCGGACTGCCGCGGAGGCGCCCTGACCCAGGGGCACCCATGACTGCGGGCTGCCGCGGAGGCGCCCTGACCCAGGGGACACCCTGGGCTGCCCGCTGCTGCCGGCAGCTCATAGTCCCTCTCTGTCCCAGCAGCAGCGGCTGCTCAACCATTTAAAAAAAATTTGGGGGGGCTTTTTGGCTCCCTCAAATCTCAGCACCCTAGGCAATCGCCTAGTCTGCCTAAATGGTTGCACCGGCCCTGGCTCCTGCTCTTCCCCTTCAGCACCTCCCCCTGCCAGTGATCAGCTGTTCAGTGGGGTGCAGGAAGAGGAGGGAGAGGAATGGAGCAGGAAGATGCAGGGCAGGAAGGGGTGGGACTTGGGGGAAGGGGTGGAGTGGGGAAGGGCAGAAAGGGGGGGATTTGTCCCACGTCCTGCACCCCTCTAGGGCCAGCCCTGAAGGGAAGCACTGACTATTACAGTGGCAATAAAACTGACCAGCATTGCTGGGGAGACTGAAGATCAGCTCTCTTCTCTCCACCAAGGTGAGCCAGACACTGCTCTCTCCTGCCTCTCACTCTAGCAGCTGGATGCCAAGGAGCCATTTCCCCACAGGAAGTGCATTGAGTGCCCCTGTGGTGCTGAGGGGGCTGGTGCTGCTGCTGCCTGTGGGGCTGGCAGGGGGTTGATGTCTGCACAGACTCTCAGCTGCCAGGCCAGAGGGGGCACTTGAGACCTTACCAGACTGGCTCAGTGAAGATGGGGGGTTGACAGACCAATACAGACTTTCTCCAGAGCCCAGAGCAGCATTCACCCACGCAGCCAGGCAATGGGCATTTATCACAGCGTGGAGCCAAGGGGGAGGTGTCAGCTGCTGTTCCAGCTCCTCGAGGACAGGCCCTGTTGTTGCAGGCACAGAGGGTGCCCAAGGCAAGCAACAGTGGTTCGTGCCTAGAGTGCGTAGTGCCAATGAACACACACCAGGGTGGAGAAGCAAGCAAAGTTTATTTGAGATCTCAAAGCGGTGCTGGGAGACTTGACATGCCTCAGATCCAGCACCCCTACACAAGCGGCTTTTCCCTTTTGATAAGTTTTTTTTTCTCTTTCTTCTTTATCCTCCCTCCTCCTCCTCCTTCCTCCCCCTGTAGCAATTACGTAAGCGCAGGTGCATTAAGTAATCTTGGCCGTGGCAGCTCGTTAGTAAGTTTTCCTTCTGCAAGTTATCTTGTCCTTCTACTAAAGGTGCACAGGCCTCATTATTTCTGCTTTAGACCAGTTAGAACTGTTGCAACTGATAACGGCTGTTACACCTGGCCTTTTAGGTCGATTAAAGTTCAAACATGGAGGGACTCTTGTCTGCTGAGGCCTAAAACCAGGAAGGCTCCATACCCTTGTGGCCTTCCACCCTCCCGAGTTACTTAGGGTTATGCTTAGTGACACCAACAACTCCCTCCTTTGAGAATACTCAACAAACTTTTGGCTGAGTGTTCTCACATTTAAAGGATAACATGTGATTTAGCTCTAGGGAGCTGCAGTGCTTTACAGCAAGCAAGCAAGAGAAGAGTAACGATATACAACACCACACCAGTGAGCAGGAGGTGAACAATGCCTTCCCTTAGTCCCCCCAGGTTGGGTAACCAGCCCCAGAGGGAATCAGAAATAGTGGGTTTCCTTTCCTGGGCCTTCCACTGTTCAAAAACCTGTTTGGCTGACAGGATGTGCTTGTTAATATCCTGTGCGCTTTCTGGGACATAAGTACAGCATTCATCCCCTATAAGGGCGCACACCCCGCCCTGGGAAGCCACACTTCCACCCAGGAAGTGTCCACGTATGTCTCCATGATCACAGATCAGATGGTATTTCTGATGCGTCTGTAAGGGCAGGAGGCCAAGTCTAGTACTCAAGATTACTCCAAATGGCCATCAGCTGGTCATCCAGGAAATCCTGAATTCCTACACATACTAGATCCCACTGCAATGCCTTCCCAGCCTCAGTGATATTCAATACCATCTTTCCTTGGTGTAGTACTATAATACACCTGTTATTTCACTATTCTCAGGTACTGTCAAAAGTCATCGACATTAGTAGCATAGGAGGGGGGGTTACATTATTAGTAACTCTCCAGGACACAGGGCGCAGCCTGTAGAATAAACCCCAAGCTCCAATCAATACCACATTCCCAACCATGGGTCCCACAAATGTCCTCCCGCCAGTGTATAATTCTTTGTTTCTTCACCAGGGTCAGTTCTTAATGTCCTTTCTAGTCAGGAATTCCTGGACTTTGGCAATTTCGGTGGAGCGAGTGTTCCTTCTTTTTTCCCAAAACACTCGTGGTGCAGCATCCTACAGGGGGGAGGTTACCAGCACATCACCCTGTAATGATTTTGCTTCTTCTAGAAAAATCCAAAGGCACAGTATGTCTGTCGGTGGACAACGGAGAGGTTACTAGCACTTCACCTTTTGTCCCTTTTCCCTGTTGTCCAGAAGGCACAGCAAAGCTAGAAGGAGAAATAGGCCAATCGTCAGTAGGAGAATCCTCCCGAGGTGGAGGGGTCTTTTTGCAGTGAGAACCATGGATCCAGGCAGGCAGTCCTTGGCACTTCATGGCAGTGTTGGTGGTTAACAGGACTTGGAAAGGGCCTTTCCAGCGTGGAGCCAGAGCAGTCTTTCGCTGATGGACCTTTACACAGATCCAGGCTCCTGGTTCCAAGGAGTGGCAGGACTGGCAGGGTCTTTGGGCAGCGCTTCTTTACCTGTGAGAAAAGAAACCTAACACATTTCATTAGTGCCTGGCAGTGTTTTGCAAATCTCATAGCTGCGTGGGCAAATTCAAGCCCTCCTTTTCCTGGTTGTTAGCCAAGTCTTAACTGTGAGCAGTGTCCTTGAATGGAGTCAGTGTCTTATCTATAGCCTGAGCTTGCTATTTTATTTTATTTTTTTCAGTTAATTCATTCTGTTTTTTATCCTTCTTCCCTTCTTGGCTTCTTTTAACCTGAAAAGGAAACTTCCACTTTTTACATATACACCTTTTACCCAACAATGAAGACATAAACATTGTCATTATACAGTACATTAGTCTTATTATTTAATATATGCCACACACACCCTTTTACTAAAATTACCTTATTACAGAGCTTTGGAGCAACAAGCCAGGACAAGCACACCCACTTTGAGGAGTTCACTCAATACAACCTCTAGTCCAATAGCCTTCCACCATCCCCAGCCCTCTGGCTAGAAATCTGAGGTAGCCAGAAAGATCCCATGTACAATATGGGGAGAGGGTTAACTTTTCATGTCCTTGCTTTCAAAGACTGTTGGTATGCAAATTTTAACAACAATTTTTGCAATTAAGAACTTGGCCAATGAAGTTTCTTTTCCTTACTTAAGGAAATGCATTAGACTTTAGTATATCACATTCTCCTGATTTATCCGAACACTTTGTATTCCAAGTTGAACAAGACAAGTATCTGCATTTTAATTTAACCTTTTTGTTTAATTTTAAAATAGACTATTCTATGAAAATATTAAACACAACAATTCCGGCCACAAGACAAACACCACAGGACAGAACATAGAACACAAAACATGATTTAAATTGAGTAAATGCATGGTACGTAGAATGCTGTTCAGCTGGCATCAGTTTTCTCTGGTTATCTGAAAGACAAAAAAACAGAGGTCTACCCACCCCTTCTGGGCAGACAATCATCGCTGGAAATTACAAATACCGTTGTTGACTTTAGGCAAAACAGAGGAATTACCCCATATTTTCTTGTATTTGTTTCATAGGCAGCCCAGGTTTTCAATTACATAACACTGTATACATTCTTCAGCTAATTTCACTAAATTGTTCATAGCCAAATCAAATGATTGCAACCCAATAATTTCTTTGCCTGAATTTATTTACAAACATTTCACAGACACCAAGAACTTTCTTCTTTAGCATTTTTACAAAGTTCAACTGCTGTTCCCTCCAGCAACTACAGAGTTCACTTCTCACTCTCCCTTAAATCACTTGCTTGTCTCCCAACAGCCACTTTTATCAACTTAACTCACCATTCCAAGTAAGTCCTGGGTATTTGAAATCCCCATGCTTACACTTATTGACTCCTTCCTTCCACTACACCCTTAAAGTTTTCCAATCTGTTTTCCAATCTCTCTGTCTGTTGCCTGCCCGCCTGGGCCCAATCCTGCTTTTCTTGCTGAACCGTCCCTTCCATGGCCACCAACTTGTTCCACTACCAGTTTAGCTAGGAGGGTGGGCTTTTTAACTAGCCTCCACCCCTCCTGGTCTTTTCCCTTAAACATTCTAACTCACAAGACTACTCAAGTCCTCCCTCGTGAGGCTTGTCACCTGGACGAAAACACATGGCCCATTGGGCAAAGGCCATTTACTTAACATATAATGTAAAGGACTATTCTTAGAGGGTTTACCCAGAGACTCATTCATCTGTTTGACACTTAAACAGAAAAGAGAATTACACAGAGAGCAGAGGCAATTACAGTCTAAGCCAGGCTTTCCCACTTCTATACACTGATCGTACAGGGGAAGGGACAGAAGGATCTCAATTCGATCTCAGAGCTTCCTCGCAAGCATGGCTTCCACGCTGAGGAATTACGAACGAGAGGTTCAGTTCTGCCCACACTCCTAACGCCCAAATGAACAGAGCAGAAAAACAATAGTAACCGGTTAAACAGAACAGAACCAGAACCAAATAGCGTTTCCTTATCCTGTTAAGACTCACTTTTACTCATGCAGTTCTCAACATATAACAAAAACAGTACCAAGCAAAGCAAACATAAAATAACAAGGGTAAAACAAATAGATGGTGTAAATTCTGCAGGGCTCCCCCCTTCTTAATTGCTCACCAAACTGTGACAAATTTCTGTTACCAATCTATCCCTCGTGTCAGGTGATCAGGCTGACACTACAGGATCATTGGGGGAAGATAAAGAAAACACACCATATAACTGAATTTTAAAGCTTCATTAATAAAATAATAAAACAACAATGGAGAGTGTTGGGAATGCTCCCACATCACTCAGGAAAATATTAATGCCCCAAGCCCCTTTCATACTCACACAGGTACATCCAAACTGGCTGCTTCTGTGTATAATGTTCAGAAGAGGGGGAGAGGTGGAAGGGAGATTATCCTGTAGACAGCTTGTCCAGAATTTCCAACATGCTTCTGCTCTTGGGAGGGCTGTTCTCTTACACCCTGGAATCTCCTGCGGCATCTCTTTCAGAGATTCCAGTCCAGGTCGGCTGCCTGTGGCTTCTTTGGTGTCACCAAGCCACACCGACTCCAGGGTCACAAAGGCACACTGTTGGATCTTACCGGACAGTTAAGCTTTCCAAATGTAATCTCAGTTCTGTAACTTGTACTGCCTTTGGTTCGCCTCTGTCTATATTTTTTCCTTCACAGCCAGCTGGGGCCGAAAGCCGTTTTTCTTTGTACTTAGCATAGTCTGCGTTGATTCTTGACCTTGAATGCAGAGCAAACCCCCGCTTCCATCCCTGGGCCAAGATGATTTTTAAATGAACCCGTTCCTTTCCTCAGTAGACAAATTTGCTCACGCTGTGTCAGGGCTTTTTGGTGATTAAACGCTCCTGTTAGATGTATGATCTTAACTAGATTGAAGTACCTTCTAGTGGACATTGTTTAGACAGATTTTCACGCGTGTAAATATTCCAATTCTCTAAATACCTGCAGGTTGATGAACCATAATGTACGTACATGTAATATGTGGGGGTACACTTAGGGGGTGAGATGGAATGTTTAGACTATCCCCCCACCCATTTTCCACTTACACACACAGGGAGGGTGCCCTGTCCGCACTAGCGGCTCATAAATTAAGGATTTTTCCCTACAGGGTACTCACACAGGAGAGGCTAACGAGGATGGCCACGACCCTCCTACACCTCCCTTCAGCAAAAACGTCGGCTAGTCTCTGGGAGATGGCGCCACTTACTCTGATTGCATCCAGTGAGATGATCAGACTGTCAGTAGCCCACACGGAAAGGAAAAGGGAAGGGAAGATGGGTACACACCCTCCTAGACCCAGGTAGCTTCCTCACCGGACGATGCCAGGCCGAGTCAGCCCACCATGGGTCGGACCTCCTAAAGATCCACTAGTTACCGGGCTTGCGTTAGAGTAGTCCTGCTCACCAGCTTTTGCTTCACAGGGTACTCTGGGCATCTTCCGGTAACAGTCACTCACACTGGCCCCCAGTACCACTCTGCATCTGATCTTGCTTTTTAGCTACAACAGGGAGAAAGTGCACTAGGACATAGGGTCTCCCCTTTCTAGACAGGTCCCTCCTTTGTCCCTGCACTATCCCTAACCTGCTTTTGGATCCTTGCACTCCGCCTGACAGGGGGAAGGACAGGAGCTACGGTGGGGGATTTTTACAAGAGCTCTCCATACAAACAGCTTCAGAAGCTACCCATTTGCTGACAAAACAGGAGTAATTGGAGGATCATGTTATAATTAAGTGATCCTTCCGGTGGCCACCTTTCCTGACCCTCTAGTTAATATTGATGCCAGTCTACTATACAGAACTTTTTAGTTTGCTTTTAGTTAGTGGATCTGATCCAAGCACTTCCCAATTCGCTAGAATGCATTCTAAGGGTCTACACCGTGCCCTACCTGTACTCTGTTCCTGCCCCATATCCTAGGGTGACACTGGGCGTCCCCAGGTCATAACAGGCAAAAATTCAGACCACTGGACTGTTCCTACCTTATCCAAGGGACCGGTTCCTCACCGTCGCCCTCAACTGCTTCTCCACTACTCGAGCGCATTGCACCATTGTGCCCTCTGGGGTCGCTCACACCGCGTCTCCGCCGAGGCCCCCGGTGAAGTCACCAGTGGGTACTGTGCGTCGGTCGTCACCGCGATTAGTTGACCTCCAGGAGGGATCCGGGCAAGGCTAATTTTTGCCTTCGCCCACCCAGGGACGCCAAAACTGTTGCAGGCACAAAGGGTGCCTGAGGTGAGCAACAATGGTTCGTTGCCCAGAGTGCGAAGCGCCAATGAACACACACACCAGGGTGGAGAAGCAAGCAAAGGTTACTTGAGATCTCGAAGCGGTGCAAGGAGATGAACGCCTCAAATCATGTACACCGACACAAGTGGCTTTTCCCTTTTTATAAGTTTTTTTTCTCTTTCTTCCCTCTCGCCTCCTCCTCCTCCTTCCTCCCCCTGTAGCAGTAACGTAAGCGCAGGTGCATTAAGTAATCGTGGCCGTGGCAGCTCGTTAGTAAGTTTTCCTTCTGGAAGTTATCTTGTCCATCTGCTAAAGGTGCACAGGCCTTATCACCACTGTTTTAGATCGGTTTTAGCTGTGCTGCAACTGATAACTTACTATTACACATTTAATTTCACAGCTGCTAGCTTTCTAGATCAAGCAGAGTTCAACATGGAGGAGCTTTGGTTCACTGTGGCTAGATTTATGCCTAATGACACCAACACTGGGGAGCAGCCGTTCCTGCGGGGGCGGGGTGCTGTGTACTTTCCCAGCTCTGCCAGGAGACTGGGGAATGGCCGTTACTGCGGGGACAGGGTGCTGCCTTCCCTCCCCAGTTCTGTGAGGGGAATGGGAAATGGCCGTTCCTGCGGCGACGAGGCGCTGCCTTCATTCCCAGCTCTGCGAGGGGCCTGGGGAGCGGCCGTTCCAATGGAGGCAGGGCGTGGGGTTCCTCTCCCAGCTCTGTGAGGGGACTGGGCAGCAGCCGTTCCAGCGGGGGCGGGGCGCTGCTTTCCCTCCCCAGCTCTGTGAGGGGACTGCGGAGCAGCCATTTATTCGGGGGCGGGGCGCTGGGTTCCCTCCTCATCTCTGCGAGGGGAATGGGGAGCGGCCATTCCTGTGGGGACGGGGTGCTACCTTCCCTCCCCAGCTCTGCCAGGGGACTGGTCAGTGGCAGTTCAAGTGGGGGTGGGATGCTGTGTTTCCTCCCCAGCTCTGCGATGGGAGTGGGGAGCGGCGGTTTTTGCGGAGGCAGGGTGCTGGGTTCCCTCCCAACCTCTGCGAGGGGACTGTGGGGCCCCCATTCCTGCGGGGCCGGGCCGCTGCCTTCCCTCCCCACCTCTGCAAGGGGAATGTTGAGCCACCATTCCAGTAGGGGCGGGGCGCTGCTTTCCCTCCCCAGCTCTGCCAGGTGACTGGGGAGCGACCGTTTCAGCTGGGGCGGGGCTCTGGGTTCCCTCCCCAGCTCTGCGAGGGGACTGGGGAGCGGCCGTTCCAGCGGGGACTGTCCCCTGCCTTCCCTCCCCAGCTCTGCGAGGATAATGGGGAGTGGCCATTCCTGCGGGGACTGGGCAGTGGGTTGTCTCCCCAGCTCTGCGAGGGGACTGGGGAGTGGCCCTTCCTGGGGGGGTGGGGTGCTGTGTTCCCTCCCCAGCTCTGCGAGGGCACTGGGGAGCGGCCGTTCCTGCAAGGGCAGGGAGCTGTGTTCCCCTCCCAGCTCTGCGATGGGACTTGAGAGTGGCCATTCCAGCGGGGGTAAGGCTCTGCATTCCCGCCCCAGCTCAACAAGGGGACTGAGGAGTGACAATTCAAACGGGGGCGGGACACTGCTTTCCCTCCCCAGCTCTGCGAAGGGACTGGGGAGTGGCCGTTCCTGCAGGGGCGCGGCACTGCCTTCCCTCCCCAGTTCAGCCAGGTAACTGGGCAGTCACAATTCAAATGGGGGTGGGACACTGATTTCCCTCCCCAGCTGTACCAGGAGACTGGGGAGCGGCTGTTCCTGCGGGGGCTGGGCGTTGCCTTCCTTCCCCAGCTCTTCAAAGGGACTGGGGAACCGCCGTTCCTGCGGTGGTGGGGCGCTGGGTTCCGTTCCCAGCTCTGCGAGGGGACTACGGAGCGGCCGTTCCAGCGGGGGCAGGGCCTGCCTTCCCTCCCAGCTCTGTCAGGAGACTGGGGAGTGGCCGTTCCAGCGGGGGCGAGGTGCTGCCTTCCCTCCCCAGGTTTGACGGTGCTGCTCGTGGGAGCCACCTGAGGTCACTCAATTAGAGTGAACTGCATACAAAACAGGGCAGACAAATCCCAAACACTGGTGGTTATTCCAATAATTAGATTTACCAAGGCAGCACAAAACAGCTTCTATAGTACCTCAATGGTTACTTAGAATTTGAAACCATGCAGTTTCCTTCAAGTGTTCAACCTCAGGCATCCTTAATAAACCTCTGTCATGGTATAAATCCCCACTCTGAACCTTAGCGTCCAAAAGATGGGGTACCAGCATGAATTCCTCTAAGCTCAATTACCAGCTTAGAACCTGTAGCACTGCCACCAACCAGGAATTCCAGTGCCTGGTACAATCTGGTCCCCTCAAAACCTTGCCCGGGGACCCCCAAGACCCAGACCCTCTGGATCTTAACACAAGGAAAGTAAAACCTTTCCCTCACCGTTGCCTCTCCCAGGCTTCCCCTCCCTGGGTTACCCTGGAAGATCACTGTGATTCAAACTCCTTGAATCTTAAAATAAAGAGGAAAATTCACCTTGCACCCTCCTTCTCTCTCCCCCTCCCAGACTCTCCCTGAGGGAGAAAGTAATCTTAACACAGAGAGAAATTAACCTCCTTTCCCCCCTTCCCTCCTTTCCCCCCCCTCCAATTCCCTGGTGAAGCCAGACCCCGTCCACTGCGGTCTCACACCAGAATAAAAAAAAACAAACTATCAGGTTCTTAAACAATAAACTTTTAATTAAAGAGAGATAAACAGTAAAAATTATCTTTGTAAATGTAAAATGGAATATGTACAGGGTCTTTCAGCTATAGACACTGGGAATACCCTCCCAGCCTAAGTATACAAGTACAAATTAAAATCCTTTCAGCAAAATACAAATTTGAACTCCTTCCAGCCAAATACACATTTGAACTTCTCCCAGCCAAATACACATTTGTAAATAAAGAAAACAACCATAAGCCTAACTCGCCTTATCACCTAGTACTTACTATTCTGGATATATAAGAGACTGTATCAGGAATATTGGAGAGAAACCTGGTTGAATGTCTGGTCACTCTCAGAACCCAGAGAGAACAACAACCAACAACTAACAGCACACACAAAAACTTCCCTCCCTCAGGATTTGGAAGTATCCTGTCCCCTGATTGGTGCTCTGATCAGATGACAGCCAGGCTCTCTGATCTTATTAACTCTTTCCAGGCAAAAGAGATATGAAGTACTTCTGTTCTATTAACTCTTACTTATCTCTTTATGACAACCTCTCACTTCCATGCCAAGCCTCAGTTCTGACATAACTGGTGAGCTCATCACCTCCTCCCAGAGCATCAGAGACAAGGGGGTTGGCATTAGCCACTGCTCTGCTTGCACCTTTACTTAAGGTGGCGCTGTTGTGGCTCGGTTCAGCCTGGGTGCTCAGGGTAATGGAGTTGGCATTTACTGTGACTCTCGGAGTTGCTGTTTTTGGGCTTCCCTTTAGGGTTGGGCAATCTGGTCTTATGTGGCCAAGCATACCACAGTGATAGCATTTAACTGATTTATTTTCAGGGTGAAAGTTCCTACCCTGTGGGCCCCCATGAGCCACCTTATAAGAGTCGGAGCCAGGTTTACCTTTAAATCCTTCCCTCCTCTTGAACTGGGGAGAATGGTGGCTAGTTTTCCCCTGGGGTTTATACCCTTCTTCAGCCCTGTTTTCGGTATGGGCAGTCACAATCTCTGCAGCCCGTAGGACTGACTCAGGGTCCCTATCACACACAGCTGCTCTCACATGGTCAGGCACAATGTTTAAGAACTGTTCCAAAGTTATTGAATTCAGCAGCTTTTCAAAACTCCCATGTGCCTTTGCTCCCATAACCCACTTTTTAACAAAACCCATCAGCTTATGAGCACATTCTACAAAAGTACAATCATTAGACATCTTAAACTTTCTAAACTTAACTCTGTCAGAATCAGGAGTAACCTTGAACCGCCTTAACACAGAATCTTTAAACCGCCCATAATCCAAGGCTTCTTGTTCCCCCAATTCATTAAATACCTCCCTGGCTTTTCCAGTCAGTCTGGTCAGCAGGACAGGCATTTGCTGATCATCGAGGATCTGGTACAGATGGCAGAGGCGTTCAAAGGTAGACAAAAACTCCTCTATATCTTCAGTATCATTGTAGATGGGACATATTCTTTCCCAGGTCTTCTCATGGCAGTGGGTAAGTGGAGTACGAGATGGCGATGACTTTCTCCGCTCCTCTATTACTTGAAGCTGAAGTTTGGCCATTTCCTGTTCCATCTTTCGAGCTCTCTCCTTCGAAGCCAGTAATTCCAGACGCCCCTTCCGAGCTGTTTCTTCTCTCTCATCAGCCTCATTCTTTCTCTCAGCAGCTTCTCTTTCTAATTCAGCTATTTTTTGCCTTTCCAGCAATCGAAGATCTGCTAGTTTCTGTTTATGCTCCAGTTGCAGTTTATCTGCTGCCTTTTTTATTCGAATTGCTTCTGCAGTTTCTGTAGTATCAGGTAAGGGCTGTGCTCCTGCCTCCTGATCACTGGCCATTAACAGATCTCTCAGTTCTTGATTTGTAGCATCTTTCTAAAGCTTATCCCCTTTTCTGAACACAAATCCTCCAGGGCTCTTTTGTCAAGACCCTCATATGCTCTTTGCTCACCCATTGCAACTGCTCTTTAACCAACCAATCTCTCAATACCAAAATTCCAATTTGGATAGCGTCGGGTTCTGACCCAAAGCTTAATTGACCTGGTTCTATGGATACTAGCACAACTACGCCACTGTGATGGTGCTGCCTCTGGGAGCCAGCTGACGTCACTCAATCAGGGTGAACTGCAAACAAAATGGGGCAGACAAACCCCAAACGCTGGTGGTTATTCCAATACTTAGATTTACCAAGCCAGCCCAAAACAGCTTCTATAGTACCTCACTGGTTACTTAGAAGTCCAAACCATGCAGTTTCCTTAAAGTACCCAGCCTCAGGCCTCCGTCCAGACACACCTGTCAGATATGATGATGATTCCTGAAAATCTTACTTCATCATTTAAAAGAAAAGCTTCTTCCAATCCCAAAGGATCAGCCACAAACCCAGGTTCAATTATAACTTAGATCTTACCCACAATACACGCTATAGCCAATTCTTGTTAACTAAGCTAAAATGTATTAGAAAAGAAAAGAGAGAGAGTGTTGGTTAAAAGATTAATACACATACAGACTTGAATTCAATTTTTGAGGTTCAGATACATAGTAGAGGTGAGCTTGTAGTAGCCAAAAGTCCTTTTAGAAATAGTCCATAGGTTATAGTCCAATGTCTATACTCAGGGTGGCTCCAGTCAATGACTGGGGATCTCATTCCTTGTGGCTTAAGGTTTCCCCTTCTTGAAACCCAAAGCAGATTTGAGATGAAGAAGGATCGTGTCCCAGGCTTTTTATACATTTCTAGCAGCCTTTCGGCCTTAGAAAACAATAGGCTTAACTCCTTCTCCCAAACATCCTGGCAATTAGAACAGAGTCATTTATCCATTAAACAGTTCAGATACAGGTTACCATAACCTTCAAAGAGACACATAGACAATAATACTATTTCACTCAAGTATCATCTTAAATGCTAATATTCCTTTCTTGATCTTTGAATTAAAACTATAGCAATAGACAAGACTTATTTGCTTACATCACAAGATCTGAGGAAACACCTCCCCTTCTACCTCTAACAATGCAGACTTGCATTTCAAAGCTCTATTCATTTAGATATCTTGCTACCCAGTTCTTAAGGTTCACTCATGGGTCAGGTCAGTTGGTGAGGTGAGTTAAGTAACTCTTTCTGGCCCTGTCACCTTTCAATGAGATAATATAGTATACTCATAACACCACACCTGGTCTGCGAGGGGACTGGAAAGCGGCCGCTCCAGTGGGGGCGGGGCACTGCATTTCCTCTCCAGGTCTGGGAGGAGACTGGGGAGCGGCAGTCCTGCGGGGGTGGGGCGCTGTCTTCCCTCCCTACCTCTGCGAGGGGATTGTGGGGCCGCCATTACAGCGGGGGAGGGGTGTTACTTTCCCTCCCCAGTTCTGGGAGGGGACTGGGGAGTGGCCATTCCAGCAGGGGCCGGGCGCTGCATTCCCTCCCCAGGTCTGCGTGGGGACTGGGGAGTGGCAGTCCTGCGGGGGTGGGGTGCTGTGTTCCCTCCCCAGCTTTGCGAGGGGACTGGGGAGCGGCCGTGCCAGTG
This sequence comes from Gopherus flavomarginatus, assembly GCF_025201925.1. Taxonomy (NCBI): domain Eukaryota; kingdom Metazoa; phylum Chordata; order Testudines; family Testudinidae; genus Gopherus; species Gopherus flavomarginatus. The sequence continues at coordinate 28,966,328 of NC_066620.1, read as the reverse complement.
GAGGTGGGGCGTTAGGTTCCCTCCCTGGCTCTGCAAGGGGATTGGCTAGCGGCTGTTCCAGTGTGGCCGGGGCACTGCCTTCCCTCTCTAACTCTGCGAGGATACTGGACTGCGGCCGTTTCTGCGGGGGCGGGGCCCTTCCTTCCCTCCCCAGCCCTGCGATGAGACTGGGGAGTGGCCGTTCCTGAGAGGGCAAAGCACTGATTTCTCTCCCCAGCTCTGCGAGGGGACTGGGGAGCGTCCGTTGCTGCGGGGGTGGGTAGCTGCCTTCCCTCCCCACCTCTGCGATGGGACTGGGAAGCCGCCATTCCATCAGGGGCGGGGCTCTGCCATCTCTCTCCAGCTCTGCGATGGGACTGTGGCGCCGCCATTCCTGCAGGGGTGGGGCACTACTTTTTCTACCCAGCTCTGCGAGGGGACTGGGGAGCGGCCGTTCCTGCAGCAGCGGGGTGCTGGGTTCCCCCCCCCCAGCTCTGTGAGGGGACTGGGTGTCACAGAGTGTGGGGGAGTCCAGTCCTGCACCCCTCTTCCTGGGACCCACAGTGACTCTCAGCCAGCCGGTAAAACAGAAGGTTTATTGCACAACAGGAACGCAGGTTACAGCAGAGCTTGCAGGCACAGTCAGGACCCCTCAATTGGGTCCTTCTGGAGTTTCAGGGGGTTTGGGTCCAGCATAGGATCCCCTGAATTCCCCTCACCTAGCCCAAAACTGAAAGTGAACTGCTCCTCCTCCAGCCGGCAGATTCCTTTGTCCAGCTTCCCAGGAAAAGGTGGTAACCCCTCCCTCCTACCTGGCTAAGGTTACAAGGTTAAAGATCCTGTCCCTCACCTGAAGACATCCCCGACTCTCCCATCCCCCACACAGACAGCCCCTACTCCATCACACTGGGCAGCTGTCATTCCTCCGGGGGTGGGGCACTGGGTTCCCTTCCCAGCTCTGCGATGGGACTGGGGAGGGGCCATTCCAGCGGGGGTGAGGAGCTGCCTTCCCTACCCAGCTCTACCTGGGGACTGGGCAGTGGCCGTTCAAGTAGGGGCGGGGAGCTGGGATCCATCCCCGGCTCTGCGATGGGACTGGGGAGCGGCCGTTCCAGCGGGGGTGGGGCGCTAGGTTTCCTCCAAACTCTGCGAGGGGAGTGAGGAGCGACCGTTCCTGCAGGGGTGTTGGTGTCACTATGCATAACCCTAGGTAACTCGGGAGGGTGGTAGACCACAAATGTCAATGAAGCCCTCCTGTTGTAGACCTCAATGAACCAATGTTCCTCCATGTTTAACACTTCGTGTAACCGAGTGTAACCTAATATGTTAAGAATTGTAAAATGTGATGTCAGCAGTTACTTTTCTGATTGTAACAGCCAGTTCCCTGCTGTAACACACTGGAGCTGAATTGAAGCAAGTTTCAAGGTCACTTTTAGATACAGTATCCATGTCTCAGCAGCGGAGAGCGGGGAGGAAGGGGGAAGACAAAAGATTGAGTGAGAAAAGACACTGCAGCTGGATGGGACAGGATGGGGGAGTGAGAGATCAGCTAGTCAGCAAGAAATAGTTCTCAGAAAGCAACTGGGATATAAAGGGAGGAAGCCGCTTGTGTAGGGGGCTGGATCTGAGGCATGTCAAGTCTCCCAGCAGCGCTTTGAGAGCTCAAATAAACTTTGTTTGCTTCTCCACCCTGGTGTGTGTTCATTGGCGCTAAGCACTCCAGGCACACACCACTGCTGCTTGCCTCGGGCACCCTCTGTGCCTGCAACAGGGGTAGGGCGCTCTTTCCCTCCCCAGCTCTGCCAGGGGACTGGGGAGCAGCCGTTACTGCTGGAAAGGGCTCTGCCTCCCTCCGTAGCTCTGTGAGGGGACTGTGGGGCCGCCATTCCAGAGGGGTGGGAGGGCTGTGTTCCCTCTCCAGCTCTGCGTGGGAACTGGGGAGCAGCCGTTCCTGCGAGGGCGGGGCACTGCCTTCCCTCCTCAGCTCTGCCAGGGGACTGGGGAGCGGCCGTTCCTGCAGGGGCGGTGCCTTGCATTCCCTCCTCAGCTCTGCGATGGGACTGAGGAGCAGCCATTTCTGCGGGGGTGGGGAGCTGGGATCCCTCCCCAGCTCTTTGAGGGGACTGGGTAACGGCCGTTCCTGCTGGAGCGGGGCACTGCCTTCCCTCCCCAGCTCTGCAAGGGGACGGGAGAGCGGCCGTTCCTGCGGGGGTGGTTCACTGGATTCCCCTCCCAGCTCTGTTAGGGAACTGGGATCCGGTCTTTCCTGCGGGGGTGGAGCGCTTTCTTCCCTCCCCACCTCTGTGAGGGGACTGGGAAGCAGCCATTCCAGTGGGGGCAGGGCGCTGCTTTCTCTCCCCAGCTCCCCGAGAAGACTGGGGTGCGGTAGTTCCTACGGGGGCGAGACGCTGGGTTCCCTCCCCAGCTCTGCGAGGGGAACAGGGAGTGGCCGCTCCTGCGGCATCAGGGAGCTGCCTTCCACCCCCAGCTCTGCCAGAGGACTAGGGAGCGGCTGTTCCAGTGGGGGCGGGGCGCTGCCATCCCTCTCCAGCTCTGTTCGGGTAATGGGGAGCAGCTCCTCCTGTGGGGACGGGGCACTGTGTTCCCTCCCCAGCTCTGCCAGGAGACTGGGGAGTGGCCATTCCTGGCGGGGTGGGGTGCTTCCTTCTCTCCCCACCTCTGCGAGCGGATTGCGAAGTGGCCATTCCAGCGGGGGCGAGGCGCTGCTTTCTCTCCCCAGCTCCCCGAGAAGACTGGGGTGCAGTAGTTCCTACGGGGGCGAGACACTGGGTTCCCTCCCCAGCTCTGCGATGGGAACGGGGAGCGGTTGCTCCTGCGGCGGCGGGGTGCTGCCTTCCACCCCCAGCTCTACCAGAGGACTGGGGAGCGGCTGTTCCTGCTGGGGCGTGGTGCTGGGTTCCCTTTCCAGCAGTGCAAGGGTACTTGGGAGTGGTCGTTCCAGGGAAGGCGGGGCGCTTCCTTCCCTACCCAGCTGTGCGAGGGGAATGGGGAGTGGCCGTTCCACAGGGGGCAGGGCGCTGCCTTTCCTTCCATCCTCTACGAGCGGATAGGAGAGCGGCCTTTCCAGTGGGGGTGGGGCGCTGGGTTCCCTCCCCGGCTCAGCGAAGGGACTGGTGAGCGGCCATTCCCGCGGGAGCGTGGCGCTGGGTTCCTGTCCCAGCTCTGAGAGAGGTCTGGGGAGCAGCTGTTCCAGCGGGGGCAGGGCACTGGGTTCCCTTCCCAGCTCTGCCAGGGGACTGGGGACCAGCCCTTCCCGTGGGGGCGGGGCGCTGCCCTCCCTCCCTGGATCTGCGAGGGGACTGGTCAGCAGTCGTTCCTGCGGATGTGGGGCGCTGCCTTCCCTCTGCAGCTCTGCCAGGGGACTGGGGAGTGGTTGTTCCTACCAGGTTTGGGGTGCTGTGTTCTCTTCCCAGCTCAGCGAGGGAATGGGTAGCAGCCGGTCCTGCGGGGGTGGGGCGCTGACTCCCCACCCCAGCTCTGCGAGGGTAGTGGAGAGCGGCTGTTCAAGCAGGGGAGGGGGCCTGCCTTCCCTCCCCCGCTCTGCGAGGGGACTGGGGAGTGGCTGTTCCAGCGAGTGTGGGGCGCTGGGATCCCTTCCAAGCTCTGCGAGGGGACTGGAGAATGGCCTTTCAAGAGAGCGCGGGGCGCTGCCTTCCATCCCAGGCTCTGCGAGGGGACTGGGGAGCGGCCGTTCCTGCGGGGTTGGGGCGCTGCCTCCCCTCCCCAGCTCTGTGAGGGGACTGGGGAGCGGCCGTTCCTGCGGGGGTGGGGAGCTGGGTTCTTTCCCCAGCTCTGCGATGGGACTGGAGAGTGACCGTTCCAGCGGGGGCGGGGCGCTGCCTTCCCTCCCTGGTTCTGCCAGGGGACTGCGGAGCAGCCGTTCCTGGGGTGGCGGGGTGCTCGGTTCCCTCCCCAGCTCTGTGAGGGGACTGGAGAGCGTCCCTTCCTGCGGGCGTTGGGTGCTGCCTTCCCTCCCCAGCTCTGCCAGGGGATTGGGGAGCGGCCATTCCTGCGGGGGTGGGGAGCTGCCTTCCCTCCCCAGCTCTGGGAGGAGTCTGGGGCATGATGGTTCCAGCAGGGGGGCGGTGCTGGTTTCCCTCTCCAGCTCTAGGAGCTTTGTGGAGAGTGGCAGTTTGAGCAGGGGAGGGACTCTGGCATCCCTCCCCAGCTCTGGGAGGAGCCTGGGGAGTGGCGGTTCCAGCGTGGTCGAGGCACTGGCTTCCCCCTGCAGCTCTGGAAGGGGCTGAGGAGTGGAGGTTTGAGCGGGGGAGGGGCTCTGGTTTCCCTCCCCGTCTCTGGGAGGAGCCTGGGGAGTGCCTGTTCGAGCGGGCGCAGGGTGCTGCTTTCCCTCTCCAGCTCTGGAAGGAGATTGGAGAGTGGCCTTTCGAGTGGGGGCTGGGTGCTGGGTTCCCTTGCCAGCTCTTGAGAGGGGACAGGGGAGTGGCCGTTCGAGAGTGAGAGGGGCCCTGGCTTCCCACTCCAGCCCTGGGAGGGGTGTGGGGAGTGGCCATTTGAGCAGGGCGGGGGCTGTGTTCCTAACCCAACTCTGGAAGGGGACAGGGGAGGGGCAGTTCCAGTGGAAGCGGGGTCTTGGCTTCTCTTCCCAGCTCTGGGAGGGTCCTGGGGAGTGGCGGTTCCAGCAGGGGCGGGGCACTGGCTTCCCTCCTGTCATAAACAGATGGTTCAGGGTTAATGTCTCTTTTATCTGTAAAGGGTTAAGAAGCTCAGTGAACCTGGCTGACACCTGACCAGAGGACCAATTGGGGGACAAGATACTTTCAAATCTTGGTGAAGGAAAGTCTGTTTTGTGCTGTTTGTTTTGTTCTTTGTTCGCTCTTGGGGCTAAGAGGGACCAGACATGCAACCAGGTTTTCTCCAATCTTTCTGAATCAGTCTCTAATGTTTCAAAATAGTAAGTATAGCCAGGAAACGTGGATTAGTCTTATGTTTGTTTTCTTTACTTGTAAATGTGTCTTTTGCTGAAAGGAGTTTTACCTCTGTTTGCTGTAACTTTCAATCTCTGGCTAAGCAGGGGGGTGGGGGGGAGGTCCCTCTGGCCTATATAAATCTGAATACCCTGTGAAACATTTTCCATCCTGATTTTACAGAGATATTTTTACTTTTTCTTTCTTTAATTAAAAGCTTTCTATTTAAGAACCTGATTGATTTTTTCCCTTGTTTTAAGACCCAAGGGGATTGGGTCTGAACGCACCAGAGATTGGTGGGGGGAAAAGGACGGGGGGGAGGTTAATTCCTCTCTGTTTTAAGATCCAAGGAGTTTGGATCAGTGTAGCCTCTCAGGGGTAACCCAGGGAGGGGACAGTTTGGGGGGGAAAAGAGAAGGGGAAGGCTAATTTCTCCTTGTGTTCAGATCCAAGAGGTTTGGGTCTTGGATTCCCCAGGGAAGGCTTTGGGGGAACAGGGAGTGTGCCAAACAATATATTTTTGGCTAGTGGCAGCGTACCAAATTTAAGCTGGTAATTAAAATTAAAAGTGATCATGCAGGTCCCCACTTTTTGGACCCTAAATTTCAAAGTGGGGAAAAACCTTGATACCCCCCCAGAATGGACCTTGCCTGGGCGGACTCACTGTGGGAAGCGCACGGAGGGTCAGAGGATGCTGAATGCTCCAAGGAGAGACCCAGGAGGTGAAGACGTGTGAGCTTCTTGCCCTAAAAACTTCTGCTCCAAGGGAGAGGAGGTTCCTCAAAGTCCTGACTGGATTGGGGGGGAGCAGTTCCAGAGCATCGCCCGGTGACTCCGTGACAACTGGTGGCAGAGGTGAGATGTACTGCACCCCGTGAATGGCGCTGCTTGCAGTAAGTGACTGGGGAGCCTAAAACAAAGGGGGGATAATGAAGACCAGGTGTGCTGACGGCTCAGAGAGGGACAGTTTCAGGGTGCAGTTAACCTCTGGGAGTGTGTGACCAGCGACAAGGACTGTTGGAGTAACAGGGTCCCCCTGAGGACTGCAGCCAGCAGTCTCAGGGGCGGAAGAGGCTGCAGCTCGACCCTGACAAAGAGGTGGTGACCACGAGAAGGGCTGGCACACCAGGGGTTCTTCCTGGAAACCATGGGGGAGCCAAAAGCACACAGGCCTGTGAGTCCAGAGCCACTTGGGAATGGTGAAGTGATGGCCTATCACCATCTCCTTGAGAAGGACTTTGTGATCCTGTGCACAAAGAGAGGGTTACGCACGGGGAAGTTCACCAAGGCACAGTTAATCATTCAGTTGGAGGAGGAGGACCGCTCTGAGGAGCAGATTCCTGACCCAGATGGGGCTACAAGAGGATCTGGGAGCAGCTGGAGCAGCAGCCAGACATCCCCGAGAGTCTGGTCCCCAACCAGATGAGAGTTTTCAGGATCGGGTTCCCCATCAGGGGATCGGAGACGGACGGGATGGGAGCAGAGTCCGAGAGAGCAAGAGGACCGTGAGAGAGAGCAAGAGCCCCAGGAAAAGCTGCAGGAGAAACAGGAACAGCATGAACTGGGGATCGTGGAGCGGATAGACACAGGGGGCTGCCCAGGGGTCAGTGAGGAGACACGCCTGGGATGGCGAGACCCTGGGACAGAGAGAACTGTGGTGGTGCAGCCACAGATGCTGAAGGGTTGTGGGACCTGGGTGAAGGTCCCCAGGGTGAAGCCCCTCGTCCTGCCTGTGGCCCAGATCCCTGTGCAGACCCAGGAGGGGTCGGGCTGGCTGGCCGTTGGGGTTATCCAGGATATCAGCTGGGAGGCCCTGTTGGGAGGTGACTGTGTCTCTTTGGGACAGGATCCAGGCCCTGCTCCTGTAACAGCCAAGGGTTTGAATTCAAATCCAGGGAACCAACTGGCTAGGATGGAAATGGTCAGTGAAAATGCAAATGACGTGGCTGGCAGGGGGGAGGGGCTGCTGGGCTCAGGGTACCTGCCTACCTGTGACCAGCCCCCTGGGGCTGAGTGGGAGGGAGACATGCTCTGCGAGGAGACTGGGGAGTGGCCGTTCCTGCAGAGGCGGGGTGCTGGGTTCCCTCCCCAGCTCTGTGAGGGGACTGGGTAGCATCTGTTCCTGCAGGGACAGGGCGCTCCTTCCCTCCCCACCTCTGCCACTGGTGGGGAGTGGCTTATCGTTTGGGGTTGGGGTGCTGCCTCCGCTTCGCAGCTCTGCTAGGGGACTGGGATGTGGTCTTTCCTGCAGGGGTGGGGCACTGGGTTCCCTCCCCAGCTCCGCCAGGAGACTGGGGAGCGGCCATTCCTGTGGAAGTGGGGCACTGGGTTCCCTCCCCAGGTCTGCGAGAGGACTTTGGAGCGGTGTTCCAGCGGGGGCTGTGTGCTGGGCTCCCTCCCCACCTCTGCGAGGGGACTGCGGGGCCGCAATACCAGCAGGGGCGGGGTCCTGCTTTCCCTCCCCAGCTCTGCCAGGGGATAGGGGAGCGGCTGTTCCAGCGGGGGAGGGGTGCTTGGTTCCCTCCCCAGCTCTGTTAGGGGAATGGGGAGTTGCCGTTCCTGCGGGGTTGGGGTGCTGGGTTCCCTTCCCAGCTCTGCAATGCAACTGAGGAGCAGCTGTTCTAGCGGGGGCGGGGCACTGGGTTCACACCTCAGCTCTGCAAGGAGACTTGGGAGAGGCCATTCCTGCTCCGTCGGGACGCTGTATTCCCTCCCCAGCTCTGTGAGGGCACTGGGCAGCTGTCGTTCCTGTGGGGGTGGGGCGATGGGTTCCCTTCCCAGCTCTGCGAGGGGACTGGGGAGCTACCGTTTCTGCAAGGTGGGACAATGCCTTCCCTCTCTAGCTCTGCCAGGGATTGGGTAGCGGCCGTTCTTGCGGGGATTGGGCGCCGGGTTCCCTTCCCAGCTCTGTGAGGTGATTTGGGAGCAGCCGTTCGAGCGGGGGCAGGGCGCTGCCTTCTCTCCCCAGCTCTGCGAGGGGACTGTGGGGTCGCCATTCCATCGGGGGACGGGGCGCTGGGTTCCCTCCCCGGCTCTGTGAGAGGACTGGGGAACGGCTGTTCCTGAGGGGGCAGGGCGCTGGGTTCCTTTCTGAGCTCTGCGATGGGAATTTTGAACGGCCGTTCCAGCTGGGGAGGAGCTTTGCCTTCCATCCCCACCTCTGCGAGGGGACACAGGAGAGGCTGTTGCAGCAGGGGCGGGGTGCTCTGTATCCTCCCATCTCTGCTAGTGGACTGGGGAGCGGCCGTTCCTGCAGGGGCGGGGCGCTGCCTTCCCTCCCCAGCTCTGCCAGGGGACTGGTCAGCAGCAGTTCAAGAGGGCGTGGGGCGCTGGGTTCCCTCCCCGGCTCTGCTAGGGGACTAAGTAGCGACCGTTCCAGCGGGGGTGGGGCACTGCCTTCCCTCCCCACCTTTTCGAGGGGACTGTGGAGCAGCCATTCCTGCGGTGGCAGGGCGCTGGGTTCTCTCCCAGCTCTGCCAGGGGACTGGGGAGCAGCCATTGCTGCAGCAGCGGGGCTCTGCCTTCCCTCCCCTCCTCTGCGAGGGGAGCTTGGGGCCACTATTCCATAGGGGGTGGGGCCCTGCTTTCCCTATCCAGCTCTGCGAGGGGACTGGGGACCGGCCGTTCCTGCGGGAGTGGGGCACTGGGTTCTCTCCTCAGCTCTTCGAGGGAACCGGGGAGCAGTTCCAGTGGGAGTAGGGTGCTGCCTTCCCTCCCCAGCTCTGCCACGGGACTGGGCAGCGGCAGTTCATACGGGCGCGGGGCGCTGGGTTCCCTCTCCGGCTCTGCGAGGGGACTGGGAAGCCTCCGTTCCTGTGGGACAACCACTCCCCAGTCCTCTTGCAGAACTGGTGAGGGAAGACAGCGCCCCCCCACTTGACCGGCCACTCTCCACTCCCCTCACAGAGCTGGGGAGGGAACCCAGCGCCCCACCCCCACATGAACGGCCGCTCCCCAGTCCCCTCGCAGATCTGGGGAGGGAAGGCAGCACCCAGCCCCCCTAGAATGGCCTCTCCCCACTCCCCTGGTGGAGCTGGGAAGGGAACCCAGCCCCCCACCGCCGCATCAACTGATGCTCCCCAGTCCCTTCGCAGAGCTGGGGTGGGGAGGCAGTGCCCCGCCTCCGCAGAAACGGCCACTGCCCAGACCCCTCACAGAGCTGGGAACGGAACCCAGCGCCCCGCCCCCGCAGAATCATCCACTGCCCAGACCCCTCGCAGAGCTGGGAAGGGATACCAGTGCCCCGCCCCCACTGGAACGGCCACTCCCCAGTCCCCTCACAGAGCTGGGAAGGGAACCCAATGCCTCACCCCCGCAGGAATGACCATTGCCCACTTCCCTCGCAGAGCCGGGGAGGGAAGGCAGCGCCCCGCTCCTGGAGGAACGGACGCTCTCCAGTCCCCTCGCAGAGCTGGGGAGGGATGGCAGCGCCCTGCCCCACTTGAACGTCCGCTCCTGTCAAAGTTAGACTCAGGACTCACAGGGTATGGCTACACTTGAAATTTCAAAGCGTTGCCGCAGCAGCGCTATGAAGTGTGAGTGTGGTCGAAGCACCAGCGCTGGGAGACAGGTCTCCCAGCGCTGCACATAAACCACATCCTCTGCGGGTGTAGCTTGCAGCATTGGTAGCCGCGCTCCCAGCGCTGCGGCACTGATTACACTGAGGCATTACAACGCTGTGTCTTGCAGCGCTCAGGGGGGTGTTTTTTCATACCCCTGAGCACGAAAGTTGCAGCGCTGTAAAGTGCCAGTGTAGCCAAGGCCACAGTTTGTCAAACCACACTGTTTTATTAGCACAGCTCTCTGCTAATAACATCCAAATAATGTGAGCACCATGCAAGACACAAGCTATCGTATTTATACAGATAAAAGAGCGGGAATTAGAAAAAGGGACAAAACAAGCAAAACAGTAAAATTCACCTGGGGCACAGCATGCATATCCTACTTCCTTACTAACTCTTATCCATCTAAGGCTAATACTTCACCAATTGCCCTTAAACGGTCCAATTGTTCTATGTTAATGTCTGTATTCCTGACACCTGGATTGCAGCATTCCACCAATTTTGCTTAAAGGTACAGACAGCATTTCTTTAATCCTTTCTATTTTCACAATATAATTCATTCTACTTTCACACTCCCCCGTCCCCTGGCAGAGATGAGAAGGGAACCCAGTGCCCCACTCCAGCTTGAATGACAGCTCCGCAATCCCCTCGCAGATCTGGAATGGAGAGGGAGCCCTCCGCCCCCGCAGGAACGGCTGCTCCCCAGTCCCCTGGCAGAAGTGGGGAGGGAAGGCAGTGCCCCGCCCCCGCAGAAACAGCCGTTGCCCAGTCCCCTCATAGAGCTGGGAGGGAACCCAGCTCCCCGCCCCCGCAGGAATGGTCGCTCCCCAGGCCCCCAACAGTGCTGGGAAGGGAATCTAGCGCCCCACCCCCTCTTGAACTGCCGCTCCCCAGTCCCCTCGCAGAGCTGGGGAGGGAAGGCAGCACCCCGCCCCAGCTGGAACGGCCGCTCCCCAGTCTCCTGGCAGAGCTGGGGAGGGAACACAGCGCCCCTCCCCCGCTGGAACGGCCACTCCTCAGTCCCATGGCAGAGCTAGGAAAGGAACCCAGCACCCCACCCCCACTTCAACGGCAGCTCACCAGTCCCCTCGCAGAGCTGGGTAGGGAACCCAGCACCCCGCCCCCACTTCAATGGCCGCTCCCCATTCCTCTCGCAGAGCTGGGGAGGGAAGGCAGTGCCCCGCCCTGCTGAAAGGGCCGCTCCTGAGTCCCCTTGCAGAGGTGGGGAGGGAAGCCAGCACTCTGCCCGCGCAGGAACAGCCGCTCCCCAGTACCCTGGAAGAGCTGGGGAGGGAAGGCAGCGCCCCGACGCTGCAGGAATGGCTGCTCTACAATCTCCTCGCAGAGCTGGGGAGGGAACCCAGCGCCCCGCCCACTGCAGGAACGGCCGCTCTCCTGTCCCCTCGCAGAGCTGGGGAGGGAACTGTGACTATGCAGTTCTGGTGGGACCCAACTGAGAGTGCCAGTTCAGGACCAATTGCTCAAACAGGGCAGTCACAGCCCAAGGCTGGGGTTTTTCCACCTCTAAGGCAAATCAAACCGGTTAAAGAGAGAGGACTTTGGTTTCACCCCACTGGCTAACCACAAGTCACACAAGGAATTTTCGTAGACACTCCAGTCTCCCAGTATCACCACCAGTGGCACTCGTCCTGGGGATGAACAGTTATGAAAACCAACACCACAGTAAAAGAAAAAGGTTCTCTTGATCTCAAAGGAGCAAGCCCCAGGCCCAGGTCAATATACACATCAGATTTTACCCACAAATTACGCTGTTGCCAATCCTTTAGAATCTAAAATCTAAAGGTTTATTCATAAAAGGAAAAAGGTAGAGATGAGAGCTAGAATTGGTTAAATGGAATTAATTACATACAGTATTGGCAAAGTTCTTAGTTTAGGCTTGTAGCAGTGATGGAGTAAACTGCAGGTTCAAATCAAGTCTCTGGGGAACATCCCCTGCTGGGATGGGTCTTCAGTCCCTTGTGCAGAGCTTCAACTTGTAGCAAAGTCCCTCCGGAGGTAGGAAGCAGGATTGAATACAAAATGGAGATGAGGCATCAGCCTTATATAGGCACTTCCAGGTGTAAGAACACGTCTTTGTTTTTACTGTGGAAAATTACAGCAAAATGGAGTTTGGAGTCACACGGGCAAGTCCCTGCATACTTTGCTGAGTCAAAAGGCGTTATCTGCCTCCTCTCAATGGGTTAATTTTGTAGCTGATGGTCCTTAATTGGCCATCAAGCAGGCTAAGCAGAGCTAACACCAACTTGTCTGGGATCTCTCCCAGTAACAGAGCACAAGTTTGAAATATAGACAGTATACAGCCAATATTCCTAACTTCAGCTACATAATGATACAGACATACAGACAGCATAATCATAATCAGTGACCCATATCCTGGTCTTTGACATGACCCCCTTTACATAAGATCTTGTGCCATTACAGAACCTTGGTTGGAAACCCTGTTCTATATGGTCCCTGTTTATATCAATAACTTCACAGGAACGGCCGCTCCACAGTCCCTTGAGAGAACCGAGGAGGGAAGGAAGCGCCCCGCCCCCTCAAGAATGGCCGCTCCCCAGTCCCCTCGCAGAGCCTGGGAGGGAAGGCAGCGCCCTGCCCTCGCTTGAACAGCCGCTCCCCAGTCCCCTTGCAGATCTGGGGAGGGAAGGCAGCGCCCCACCCCCGCAGGAATGGCCGCTCCCCAGTCTCCTTGCAGAGCCGGGGAGGGAAGGCAGCGCCCCACCACCTCTGGAACGGCCGCTCCCCAGTCCCCTCGCAGAGCTGGGAAGGGTGCCCAGTGCCCCGCCCCCGTAGGAATGGCCGCTCCCCAGTCCCCCAGCAGAGACTGGGACGGAAAACAGCACCCTACGCCTGCTGGAACGGGCAATCCCCAGTCCCCTGACAGAACTGGGGAGGGAAGGCAGCGCCCCACACTCGCTGGAACGGTGCTCCCCTGTCCCCTCTCAGAGCTGGGAGGGGAACCCAGTGCCCATCTCCCGCAGGAATGGCCGCTGCCCAGTCTTCTCGCAGAGGTGAGGAGGGAACGCCCCACACTCGCTGGAACGGTGCTCCCCAGTCCCCTGGCAGAGCTGGGGAGGGAAGCCAGCGCCCCGCCCCTGCTTTTACAGCAACTCCCCAGTCCCCTCCCAACCATTGGGGTGATCTGTAGAGGTATCCCTTTTTGGGGAAGCTGAGGGAACTTGCTGGCCGCAGAGCTGAAAACCCCCTTGGGGAAGGCTGCAGGGACAGAGTCCTGTGGGAGAAGGGATTCCTGTACCGGGAATGGGCTCCCCAATGGGATTAGAACTTGGGGGAATCGGGAGGCAGCTGGTGATGTCCCAGGAATCCACAGGGTTCTTCCCTTTCGAGCTGCTGGATGGGAGGAGAGTGAGGGGATCCCTGAGCCTGGAAGGGGAGGATTGGGAGGAGAAGGAGGAAGACCTCCTGGGGGATCTCTTCTCTGAGGTGGGACCCAATCTCCCCGTCAGGTGTTCCCTCTTCAGAGTCACTGGGAAAGCAGCCCACAACCTGAAAAGAGAGGTCAAGGATATGCTGGCTTTAGATGGCATCCAGCCGTTCAACAGCCCATGAGCCTCACCCATGGGGCTGATCCCAAAGGGAGACAGGATGATCTGGTTTAATGGGGACTATCGAAAGCTTAAAGCCATCACAGTGTCCAATGCCTACCCCATCCCTAGGCCTGGGGAGATTCTAGACAAGCTGAGGGGAATGGAGAACATGGCCCTGGCATACTATGACGTGTGTCTTTAGCCAGACCTCAGAGGAACAGGTGTCCCAGGTGAAGAGGGGGCTGGGCTGCCTCAAGGAGGCACGACTGACTGTAAAAGCTGAAAAGTGTAAGGTGGGGATGGCAAAGGTGTTGAATCTGGGCCAGCAGGTGGGGAGCGACTGCCCAAACCCAAAGCTGGCCAAAAGCCAAGAGGAGGGACTCTTAACCAAGAAAGCCCGAATCGCAGCCCAGAGTGCTGGGAAAAGACTCAATCCCAGTTTGAACCCCAGGGATATTGGGGTGGCAAAAGTGTTTGGGCTGCATAATCCTTCCCACATGCGGCCTGTCAGTGCCATCAAGCACACCCGACCTAAGATCCCTTCTGCTGATCACCGCCCCTTGCAGAAACCCCCCCGCCAGCACTTCTCAGACCTCCCCTGCTCATTCCTTCCCCCTGCAGAGACCCCCCGGCCAGCCCCTCTCAGATCCCCCCGCTCACCTCCCCTGCAGGGACCCCCCAGCCAGCGTCTCTCAGACCCCCCCGCTCATCCCCTCCCCCCGCGGATACCTCACAGACAGTGCCTCTCAGGCCACTGCCCCCCGGCACCTTCCCGCAAACTCTCATGTCCTGCACCCTCCTCTGCGTGTCCTGCCCATCCCTGGTCCACCTTGCCCCCCACCCCATCTGCGTCCAAGTGCCCCCCACCCCACGTCCCACCCCCCCAGCCCTGTGACGTGCCCCCTGCCTGCGTCCAACCTGTCTCATTGCCCCCTGACTTGCCCAACCCCAGGGTCCAATCGCCTCTGGACCCACATCCCGCCCCTTCAGGTCCAACCACCCCGCATCCCACAACCCAAGATCCGATCAGCCTCTACATCCCACCCACCTCCCGCATCTGATCGTCCCCCATCCCCTCTGTCCTGATCCACATTCCCTTCACGTACCTTCTATCACGGAATCACAAATCGTGCCCACCTGTGGCCCCGTGTGGTCCATGGGGTGTGTCTCATTCAGTAAGACAGCCCTTCTTGAGGGTCCACTCTCTCTCTGGGTCAGGCCCTTCCACATCATGGAGCCGCACCTCTCTGAGCCTTAGCACGTCTGTCTCTGCTGTGGGCCCCCTCAGGGAGTCCACACGCTGTGGACCCCCCGGGCCTCCTCACCCCCGAAGGGGTTGATGCCTCCTGTTCTCTAGCCCGGAGTGACTCTCAGCCAGCATAAAACAGGAGGGTTTATTGAGAGTTGAACCCAGCACAGGAAACTCTCAGGGTCTCAGGCCTGGCCTCCCTCAGCCCAACGCATCCCAGTCTCCCTGCAGCCAAGCGGTGTGACGAACTGAGAATGTTCTTACCGTGGTCTGCGAATACTATGTTGGTGCCTCAGTGTCCCCATGGCAGTTCTTAAGTATCTAGCAAAGCAAAGGGCCAGTTCACTGAAATGCCTGGCACTCTGTCTCCTAGCCACTGATGGCCTGGGCCCCTCCTCTGCAAAGGTGCCAGTTGAAAGTGTTGGAGACAAAGGGATCAGGTGACCTCCTGGCCCGGGAAAACCAATTGAGAGAGGAGGAGGGGCTGAAGGGGGTTTGGCAGTCTGGAGCTGGCTGGGGGAGGAAGAGAAGGATAGACAGGGCTCTGACCCCCCACCCCAAATGGGGCTGTGGTGCTCCTGGGTCCCCAAGATGGACCTAACTGGGGAGATCTGTTGTCTGGGCCTGCAAGACCTATCTTGGACTGTGTTCCTGGCATCGAAATAAACCTGTTTTACTGGCTGGCTGAGAGTCCTGGTGAATCGCAGGAAAAGGGGTGCAGGGCCCCGACTCCCCCACACTCCGTGACAACTGGTGGCAGCAGCGGGATTTACTACACCCCGTGGACTGCGCTTCCTGCAGTAAGTGACTGGGCAGCAGTAAAACAAAGGGGGACTGACAAGGACCAGGTGGGCTGAAGAGTCAGAGAGAGACGGGGTCAGGGGGTGATTAACCCCTGGGAGTGTGTGACCAGAGAGAAGGACTTTGCAGTAACAGGGTCCCTCGGGGGGATTGCAGGAGCGGTCCAAGGGGCAGAGGAGTTTGCAGCTCGACCCTGGCAGAGAGCAGGTGACCGGAAAGAGGGCTGGTGCACGAGGGGTCTCCCTGGAACCGGTGGAAGCTTAGAGCACAGACCGGCGAGTTGCCAGCAGGAAGATTTATGCTAAGCGCCTTAAGAAAGACCTGGTGGAGCTGTGGAAGCAGGGGGGCTGTGCATTGGGATGTCCACCAAAGAACAGCTAATTGTCCAGCTGGAGGAGAAGGATCGCTCAGGTGAATGGAACTCGGTCCATGAGGGAAGCTGCCCAGTGGACGCAGCGTGGGCCCTGGGGCCTGACATGGCTGGGAGGGGCCAGACTGCCTCTGAGGACACCCTGAGACCCTGCCCACCTATACCTAGGAAAGAGGTTGGGGGAAGCCCAGTGAATACCGAGGGCACCCTGACCCCGGTGGCCAGCAGGGGATAGTCCCGGCAGAGCTCCTCGTCCCTGGAATGGATGTGGATGGAACATGACAGGGAGCTGAGACGAGAAGAGCTCAAGTTAAGGAGGCAAGAACTGAAGGAGTGGGAGAACCAGTGTAAACATGAGGAGAACCAGCGCCAGCATGAGCGGGAGGAAAAGGAGGTCCAGCATAAGCATGAGTTGGAGCTGGCCTGGCTGAGGAACAGTGGGGCCCTGGCTGTGGCCAGTGAGTGGGGACCCAAGCCTACAAAGAGCTTTGATAAGTGCTTCTTGGCCCGGCGTAAGGAGGAGGAGGACATAGACACCTTCCTGACGGCCTTTGAGAATGCCTGCGAGCTGCACAGGGTTGACCCTGCAGACAGGATCCCATTTCTCACCTGCTTACTGGACTGCACAGCCATGGAAGTGTACAGCCGAAGAAAGGGGCGGAGGCAGGGGACTACGAACTGTTCAAACAGGCCCTGCTCGGCGAGTTTGGGCTGACTCCTAAAATGTACTGGAAAACGTTCCAAAGTCAGCGTAAAACCCTTGAGGTCACATACCTACAACTGGTAAACCAGGCGCAGGGGTACGCCCGCAAGTGGACAACTGGGGCCCAAACTAAAGAGGACCTGCTTGACCTATTCATACTGGAGCACCTGTACAAGCAGTGCCTGTCTGACCTGAGGCTGTGGTTGATGGACCAGAAGCCGGAGAACCCACAGCACGCAGGCCAGCTGGCTGAACAATCTGTGGACAGTTGGGCAGGGGATAACAGGGAGGAGTCTTGAAAGAGCAGACCTGCCTCACGCAGAGAGAGAGTTGCCATGGGACCTCCCAGCGGAGACCTATGGAGGAGGTCTCCAAAAGGGAACATCCAGCATCAGTCCATCTGTCCCACTCGAGGGGATCCAGAAGACATGGGCTGCTATCACTGCGGCTAACGAGGCCACAAACGGGCCCAGTGCCCCAAGCTCAGGGACAGACTGAGCAGACCCAACCCGCAGAGGGTTGACTGGGTAAAGACCCAGTAGGATGAGGGGCAACATTCCCAGGAAAGGGGGGCTGGCAGTGTACCATCGGTGAAAGAGGGAGGAGGTCCCAAGGTCCGCTCCTCTGGGGGGCTGGATGCTCCAGGCTCCGAGTTTTTGGTTTACAGGATGGGCGCAGGGCTGCCCCTCCGGAGAGAGTGCCTTGTTTCCCTGGAGGTAGATGGGAGGAAGGTCACAAGGACACGGGCGCAGAGGTGACGATGGCCCGGCCCGAGGTGGTGGCCTCAGATCAGATGGTGCCCGACACCTACCTGACCCTGATGGGTGTGGGCGGGACCCCATTTGAGGTAGCCGTGGTGAGGGTACACCTGAAGTGGGGGGCCAAGGAGGGCCCCAAGGACATGGGGGTATACCCACATTTGCCCATGGAGGTGTTAATGGGGGGGACCTGGAGGTCTGGCCAAGCAACGCCCAGGGTGCCCTGCTCGTGACCCGTAGTCAGAGTTGGCACAGGGCACAGTGCCCGGACAACGAGGAATGTACTGTGCCCTAGGCGCAGGACCCTATCCTGGTGGGGAGGGAACGCCCAGGGACACGGCTCAGAGAGGCTGCGGTGTCAGACCCAGCCGACGAGAGAGAGCAGGTCTCCATCCCTGTCCCAGCTGTCGAGTTCCAGGCCGAGTTGCAGAAAGATCCCTCCTTGCGGAGGCCAAGGGACCTGGATAACCTCAGTGCAGTACAGACCATGAGGAGAGGTTACAAGGAGAGGTTCCTGTGGGAGAGGTGGCTTCCGTGTCCAGCTCTGGGAGGGGCGTGGGGAGTGGAGGTTCCAGCGGGGCCGGGTGCTGGCTTCCCTCCCCAGCTCTGGGAGGGAAACGGAAAGTGGCGGTTCCAGCAGGGGAGGGGCGCTGGATTCCCTCCCTAACTCTGGGGGGGAGCGGGAAGTGGTGGTTTGAGCGGGGGCAGGGCACTGGCTTCCCTCCGCAGCTCTGGGAGGAGCGTGGGGTGTGGCCGCTCGAATGGGGGCAGGGCGCTGGCTTCCCACCCCAGTTCTGGGAAGGGAGCGGGGAGTGGCATTTCGAGAGGGGCGGGGCGCTGGCTTCCCTCCCCACCTCAGGGAGGGGCCTGGGGAATGGTGGTTCGAGCGGGGGCGGGGCGCTGGCTTCCCTCCCCAGCTGTGGGAGGGGCCTAGGGAGTGGCGGTTCGAGTGGGGGCAGGCGGCGAGCTCCTTGCTTTGGTCACAGCCTCAGAGCCAGCGTGAGCCCCCTCTCCGGTGTGCAGGGGGGGGTGGGGAGCATCTCTCCTTCCCACTCAGCCCCAGGGGGCTGGTTACAGGTAGGCAGGTATCCTGAGCCCAGCAGCCCCTCCCCCCTGCCAGCCACGTCATTTGCATTTTCACTGACCTTTTCCATCCTAGCCAATTGGTTCCCTGGATTTGAATTCAAACCCTCGGCCGTTACTGGAGCAGGGCCTGGATCCTGTCTCAAAGAGACACAGTCACCCACCAACAGGGCCTCCCAGCCGATATCCTGGAGAACCTCAATGACCAGCCAGCCCGACCCCTCCTGGGTCTGCACAGGGATCTGGGCCATAGACAGCACGAGGGGCTTCACCCCAGGGACCGTCACCCAGGTCCCACAGCCCCTCAGCATCTGCGGTTGCACCACCACAGTTCTCTCTGTCCCAGGGTCTCGCCACCCCGGGCGTATTTCCCCACTGACCCTTGGGCAGCCCCCTATGTCTCTCTGCTCCACCATCCCAAGTCCATGCTCCTGCTGCTTCTCTTGCAGCTCTTCCTCAGGCTCTTGCTCTCTCTCACGATCCTCTCGCACTCTCAGGCTCTGCTCCCATCCCATACGTCTCCAATCCCCTGATGGGGAACCCGATCGTGAAAACCATCATCTGGTTGGGGACCAGACTCTAGGGGATGCCTGGCTGCTGTTCCAGCTGCTCCCAGATCCTCTTGTAGCCCCATCTGGGTCAGGAATCTCCTCCTCAGAGCAGTCCTTCTCCTCCAACTGCACGATTAACTGTGCCTTGGTGAACTTCCCCATGCGTAACCCTCTCTGTGTGCACAGGATCACAATGTCCTTCTAAAGGAGATGGTGATAGGCCATCACTTCACCATTCCCAAGTGGCTCTGGACTCACAGGCCTATGTGCTCTTCACTCCCCTATGGTTTCCAGGAAGAACCCCTGGTGTGCCAGCCCCTTCTCGTGGTCACCACCTTTTTGTCAGGGTCGAGCTGCAGCCTCCTCTGCCCCTGGGACTGCTCCTGCCATCCACAGGGGAACCCTGCTACTGCAAAAATCCTCTCTCCCAGGGCAGAGCGGCAAGCTCCTCCACTACTGAGACTGCTCTCTACAGTGCTCAGGGGGACCCTGTTACTCCAACAGTCCTTCTCACTGGTCACACACTCCCAGAGGTTAACTGCCCCCTGAAACCGTCCCTCTCTGAGCCTTCAGCACACCTGGTCCTCATTTTCCCTCCTTTGTTTTATGCTCCCCAGTCACTTACTGCAAGCAGCGCCATTCACGGGGTGCAGTACATCCCGCCACTGCCACCAGTTGTCATGGAGTCCCCGGGTGATGCTCTGGAACTGCTCCCCACAAAGCCAGTCAGGACTTTGAGAAGCCTCCTCTCCCTTGGAGCAGACATTTTTAGGGCAAGAAGCTCACACGTCTTCACCTCCTGGGTCTCTCCTTGGAGCATTCAGCATCCTCTGACCCTCCGTGCGCTTCCCACAGCGAGTCCGCCCAGGCAAGGTCCATTCTGGGGGGATATCAAGGTTTTTTCCCCACTTTGAACTTTAACGTCCAAAAAGTGGGGACCTGCATGATCACTTTTAATCTTAATTACCAGCTTAAATTTGGTACGCTGCCACCAGCCAAAAATATAGTGTTTGGCACACTTCCTGTTCCCCCAAAACATTCCCTGGGGAACCCGAGACCCAAACCCCTTGGATCTAAACACAAGGAGAAATTAGCCTCCCCCGCCTTCTTTTCCCCCCAGACTTTCCCCTCCCTGGGTTACCCTGAGAGGCTACACTGATCCAAACTCCTTGGACCTTAAAACAAAGAGGAATTAACCTTCGCCCTGTCCTTTTCCCCCAACTAATCTCTGGTGCGTTCAGACCCAATCATCTTGGGTGTTAAAACAAGGAAAAAAATCAATCAGGTTCTTAAAAAAGAAAGCTATTAATTAAAAAGAAAAAGTAAAAATTATCTCTGTAAAATCAGGATGGAAAATGTTTTACAGGGTATTCAGATTTATATAGCCCAGAGGGGCCTCCCCTCCCCCCACCTTAGCCTGAGATTCAAAGTTACAGCAAACAGAGGTAAAACTCCTTCCAGCAAAAGACACATTTACAAGTTAAGAAGACAAACATAAGACTAATCCACGTTTCCTGGCTATACTTACTATTTTGAAACATTAGAGACTGATTCAGAAAGATTGGAGAAAACCTGGTTGCACGTCTGGTCCCTCTTAGTCCCAAGAGCGAACAAAGAACAAAACAAACAGCACAACAAAGACTTTTCTCCACCGAGATTTGAAAGTATCTTGTCCCCTGATTGGTCCTCTGGTCAGGTGTCAGCCAGGTTCACTGAGCTTCTTCCCTTTACAGTAAAAGAGACAATAACCCTTAACCATCTGTTTATGACAGGAGGGAAGCCAGCGCCCTGCCCACGTTGGAACTGCCCTTCCCCTGTCCCCTCCCACAGTTTGGTCGGGAACACAGCGCCCCGCCTCTGCAGGAACTGCTGCGCCCCAGTCCCCTCGCAGAACTGGGGAGGGAAACCAGCGCCCCGCCCCCACTGGAACGGCGGTTCCCCAGTGCCCTCGCAGAGGTGGGAAGGGAACCCACTACCCTGCCTTTGCAGGAAAGACAGCTGCCCAGTCCCATCGCACAGTTGGAATGGGGGCCCCATTGTCCCCTTGCAGAGGTGGGGAGGGAAGCCACTGCCCCTCCCCCTCAGGAACGGTCGCTCCCCAGCCCCTCGCAGAGCCCGTTAGGGAAGGCAGCGCTCCCCCCCCGCCGCTGAAACGGCCGCTTCCCAATCTGCTCTCTGAGATAGGGAAAGAACCCAGCGCCCCGCCCCCGCAGGAACGCACGCTCCCCAGTTCGCTGGCAGTGCTGGGGAGGGAAGGCCGCGCCGCGCCCCCTCCGCTCCATAGTCCCTTGGCACAGCCGGGGAGGGATGACAGCGCCCCGCCCCCGCTGGAACGGCCGCTCCCCAGTCCCACCGCAGAGCTGCAGAGGGAACCCAGCGCCCCGCCCCCACAGGAATGACCGCTCCCCAGTCCCCCAGCAGAGACGGGGAGGGAAACCAGCGCCCCGCCCCCACAGGAACGACCGCTACCCAGTCTCCTCGCAGAGCTGGGGAGGGAAACCAGCGCCCCGCCCCAGCTGGAACGGAAGCTCCCCAGTCCCCTCGCAGAGCTGGGGAGGGAAGGCAGCGTCCCGCCCCCGCTGGATCGGCCACTGCCCTGTCCTTTGGAAGTTTTGGTGAGGGAACCCACCGCCCCACCCCCGATGGAACAGACGCTTCCCAGTCTCCGCGCAGAGCTGGGGATTAAACCCAACGCCCCCCCTTGCAGGAACGGCTGCACCCCAGTCCCTTCACAGAGCTGGAGAGGGAACCCAGCGCCTCGCCCCCGCAGGAACAGCCATTCCCCAGTCCCCTTGCAGAGGTGGGGAGGGAAGGCTGAGCCCCGTCCCCGCTGGAACGGCCGCTCCCCAGTCCCCTCGGAGAGCCGAGGTGGGAAGGAAGACCCCCTCCCCCACAGGAATGTCTACTCCACAGTCCGCTCGCAGAGCTGGGCAGCTGCCTAGCGCCCAGCCTGTCGCGGAGTGCGGGGGAGTCCGGTCCTGCACCCCTCTTCCTGGACTCACAGTGACTCTCAGCCAGCCAGTAAAGCAGAAGGTTTATTGGACACAGGAATACAGGTTACAGCAGAGCTTGGCGGCACAACCAGGACCCCTCAATCTAGTTCTTCTTGGTGTTCAGGGTACTTGGATCCCAGCTTGAGATACCCTGAATTCCAACCACCCAGCCCAAAACAGAAACTGAACTGCCCTTCCTCCAGCCAGCTGATTCCTTTGTCCAGCTTCCCGGGCAAAGGTGCTGACACCCTCCCGCCGTACCTGGCTCAGGTTACAGGCTTAAAAATCCTGTCCCTCACCTAACGTCCTCCCCAGGTCTCCCATCCCCCACACAGACAGTCCCTACTACATCATGTCTCTCCCCCCTTTGAGACTGAACTGAGTGGGGTCATTCTGCCCAGTGACCTGGGGAAGTTCAGGGCCCCCTCTCTGGGACAACACTTCCTCTATAAGATTGGCACTTCCCTTCACTTCATAGTCCTGCAGGAGCAGGCTCCACCTCAGGAGCTTGGCCTTGGCCCCTTTCATCTGGTGCAGCCAGGTCGGGGGAGAGTGGTCGGTGTACACGGTGAAGTGTCGCCCAAAGAGAAATGGCTCTAGTTTCTTAAGGGCCCACACCATAGCCAGGCATTCCTTCTCGATGGCTGCGTAGTTCTGCTCCCGGATAGCAACGTCTTGTTCAGGTACATGATGGGGTGTCTCTCCCCCTTTTCATCCTCCTGCATTAACACCACCCCCAGTCCCGTGTCTGAGGCAGTGAACACCATAAAGGGCTTGTCGAAATCTGGGTTTGCCAGAACTGGGCCACTAACCAGAGCCTCCTTCAGTGCCCGGAGACCCTCCTGGCACTGCTCGGTCCAGACCACCTTGTCTGGATTCCCCTTCTTGTACAGCTCAGTGATGGGGGCGGTTATGGGGCTAAAGTGGTGCACGAACCTTCGATAGTACCCCATCAGGCCTGGACCTGCTTTTTGGTTTGGGGGGCAGGCCAGTCTCCGATCACCTCCACCTTGGCTGGTTCCGGCTTTCGGCAGCCGCTCCCCATCCAATGGCCCAGGTAAGATACTTCAGCCATCACCACCTTCCACTTCTCAACCTTTACGGTTAACCCAGCCTCTCGGAGTTGGTCCAGCACTCCTTTAATCTGGGACACGTGGTCCTCCCAGGTCCGGCTAAAGACGCAGATGTCGGCAATATACGCCGCTGCAAAACTCTCCATCCCCCTCAGTAGCTGTTCCACCAGGCGCTGGAAGGTGGCCAGCGCTCCCTTGAGGCTAAAGGGCAGGGTTAGAAACTCATAGAGCCCCAGAGGGATGATAAAGGCCAATTTCAGCCTGGCACCTGCGTCCAGCGGCACTTGCCAGTAGCCCTTTTTCAGATCCATGGTGGTGAGATACCGAGCACCTCCCAGCTTGTCTAGGAGCTCATCAGGCCTAGGCATAGGGTTGGCAACATATATGGTGATGACACTGAGCTTTCAATAGTCCACACAGAACCGGATAGACCCATCCCTTTTGGGGACCAGCACCACTGGCGAGGCCCAAGGGCTGGAAGACGGCTGGATCACTCCCAAAGCCAGCATATCTCTGACCTCTTTTTCTAGGTCCTGGGCAGTTTTCCTGATGATCCGAAAAGGGGAACATCTTATAGGGGGATGTGATCCAGTCTCCATCAGGTGGACAGTCAAATTAGTGCGTCCAGGCTGGTTGGAAAACAGCTGTCAGTATAGATGCAGCACCCCTCTGATCTCAGCCTGCTGGGCCGGGGTCAGCTGATCAGAGAGAGGAATCACCTCCAGGGGGGAACCAGCTTTTGTCCCAGGGAATAGATCCACTAAAGGGTCATCTCCCTGCTCCTCCCAATGTCCACACACGGCCAACACCACATTCCCCCTGTCATAGTATGGCTTCATCACATTCACATGGTACACCTGGCGGTGATGAGCCCAGTTAGACAGCTCCACCACATAGTTTATCTCATTTAATTGCCTGATAACCTTGAAAGGCCCTTCCCAGGCAGCCTGGAGTTTGTTTTTCCTCATGGGGATGAGAACCATCACATGATCCCCGGTGGCGAAGGCACGGGCCCTCGCCGTGCGGCCATACCAGACCTTCTGCTTCCTCTGGGCTCAGGACAGATTCTCCCTGGCCAGGCCCATGAGCTCGGCAAGTCTTTCCCAGAAGGTCAGGACATACTCCACCACCGACTCTCCATCGGGAGTGGCCTTCCCCTCCCATTCATCTCTCAGCAGGTCTAGGAGTCCCCTTACCCGCCTTCCATACAACAGTTCGAAAGGCGAAAACCCAGTAGATTCCTGGGGTATCTCCCTGTACGCGAACAGCAGGTGAGGTAAGTACTTGTCACAGTCCTGTGGGTGCTGGTTCATAAATGTTTTTAGCATCATCTTTAGCATCCCGTTGAACCTTTCCACCAGCCCGTTGGACTGGGGGTGATACGCTGAGGCCAAGTTGTGCCGGACCCAACATTTCTCTCACAAGCACCGGAGCAGGGCCGACATGAAGTTGGACCCCTGCTTCGTTAAGACTTCTTTGGGGAATCCCACCCGGCTGAAAATGGTCAGCGGTGCATCTGCCACAGTGTCTGCTTCGATAGAGGACAAGACCACTGCCTCGGGGTAGCGAGTGGCAAAATCTACCACCACCAGAATGTATTTTTTCCCCGACCGAGTTGTCTTGCTGAGGGGTCCCACTATGTCCATGGCCACCTTCTGGAAAGGTTCTTCTATGATGGGTAAAGGCCTGAAAGCCGCTTTCCCCTTGTCCTGAGCCTTCCCCACCCTCTGGCAGAGGTCACAGGATTATCAGTACTGTCGGACATGGGTAAAGGCCCCAAGGCAGTAAAAGTTCTGTAGCAGCCTCTGCCTGGTGCGCTGGATTCCCTGGTGCCCTGCGAAAGGGATGTCATGGGTCAGGTACAGTAACTTTTGGCGAAACTTTTGGGGCACCACCAGCTGCCTCCTGATCCCCCATGCCTCTACGTTCCCTGGGGGAGCCCATTCTCGGTACAGAAACCCCTTCTCCCACAGGAACCTCTCCTCGCAACCTCTCCTCGTGGTCTGTACCGCACTGAGGTCAGCCCCATCCCTAGGCTTCCGCAAGGAGGGATCTTTCTGCAACTCTGCCTGGAACTCAGCACCTGGGACAGGGAAGGGGACCTGCTCTCTCTCGCTGGCTGGGTCTGAGGCTGCAGCCTCTCTGAGCTGTGTCCCTGGGCATTCCGTCCCCACCAGGTTAGGGTACTGCGCCTCAGGCAGAGTACTTTCCCCGTTGTTGGGGCACAGTGCCCTGTGCTGACTCTGACTACAAGTCACGACCAGGGCACCCCAGGCGTTACTTGGCCAGTCCTCGAGGTCCCCACCCCATTAACACCTCCGTGGGCAAATGTGGGTGTACCCCCACCTCCTTAGGACCCTCCTTGGCCCCCGACTTCAGGTACACCCTCGCCACAGGCACCTTGAATGGGGTCCCGCCCATGCCCATCAGGGTCAGGTAGGTGTCAGGCATCATACGATCTGAGGCTACCACCTCGGCCCGGGCCAGCGTCACCTCTGCACCCATGTCCCAGTACCCAGTGACCTCCCTCCCATCTACCTCCAGGGAAACAAGGCACTCTCTCCAGAGGGGCAGCCCTGCACGCACCCTATAAACCAAAAACTCGGAGCCTGGAGCATCCAGCCCCCCAGAGGAGCTGACCTGGGGACCTCCTCCCTCTTTCACCGGTGGTACACTGCCAGCCCCCCTTTCCTGGGAATGTTGCCCCTCATCCACCTGGGTCTTTACCCAGTCAACCCTCTGCGGGTTGGGTCTGCTCGGTCTGTCCCTGAGCTTGGGGTACTGGGCCCGTATGTGGCCTCGTCCACAGTGATACCAGCCCATGTCTCATGGGTCCCCTCGAGTGGGACGGATGGACCTGATGCTGGATGTTCAGTTTTGGTGGGGGTTCTTCATAGGCCGCCGCTGGAAGGTCCCATGGTGACTCTCTCTCTGTGTTGAGGTAGGCCTGCTCCGTCGAGACTTCTCCCTGTTATCCCCTGCCCAACTGTCCACAAATTGGTCAGCCAGCTGGCCTGCGTGCTGTGGGTTCTCCGGCTTCTGGTCCATCAACCACAGCCTGAGGTCGGACAGGCACTGCTCGTACAAGTGCTCCAGTATGAATAGGTCAAGCAGGTCCTCTTTAGTTTGGGCCACAGCTGTCCACTTGCGGGCATACCCCTGCTCCCGGTTGACCAGTTGTAGGTATGTGACCTCACAGGTTTTATGCTGACTCCAGAACCTTTCCTAGTACATCTCAGGAGTCAACCCAAACTCGCTGAGCAGGGCCTGTTTGAAGAGCTTGTAGTCCCCTGCCTCCGTCCCTTCCATTCGGCTGTACACCTCCACAGCTGTGGAGTCCAGTAAGCGAGTGAGAAATGGGATCCTGTCTGCAGGGTCAACCCTGTGCAGCTCGCAGGCATTCTCAAAGGCCGTCAGGAAGGTATCTATATCCTCCCCCTCCTTATGCCGGGCCAGGAAGCACTTATCAAAGCTCTTTGTAGGTTTGGGTCCCCCCTCACTCGCCGCAGCCGGGGCCCCACTGCTCCTCAGCCGGGCCAGTTCCAACTCATGCTTATGCTGGATCTCCTAGTACTCCCGCTCATGCTGGTGCTGGTTCTCGTGTTTATGCTGGTTCTCCAGTTCCTTCAGTTCTTGCCTCCTTTACTCAAGCTCTTCCCGTCTCAGCTCCCTGTCATGTTCCATCCACATCCATTCCAGGAACAAGGAGCTCTGCCGGGACGATCTCCTGCTGGCCGCCGGGGTCAGGGTGCCCTCGGTATTCACTGGGCTTCCTCCAACTCCTAGGTATAGGTGGGCAGGGTCTTGGGGTGTCCTCGGCAGCCGTCTGGCCCCTCCCAGCCATGTCAGGCCCCAGGGCCTGCGCTGCGTCCGCTGGGCGGCTTCCCTCAGGGACCGAGCTTGGTTCACTCAAGCGATCCTTCTCCTCCAGCTGGGCAATTAGCTGTTCTTTGGTGGACATCCCAATGCACAGCCCCCTCTGCTTGCACAGCTCCACCAGGTCTTTCTTTAGGCACTTAGCATACATCTTCCTGCTGGCCACTCGCTGGCCTGTGCTCTCAGCTTCCACCGGTTCCAGGGAGACCCCTCGAGCACCAGCCCTTTTTCCGGTCACCCCCTCTCTGCCAGGGTCGAGCTGCAGACTCCTCTGCTCCTGGGAGTGCTCCTGCAATCCCCCGGGGAACCTGTTACTGCAAAGTCCTTCTCTCTGCTCACACAATCCCAGGGGTTAATCACCCCCTGACCCCGTCTCTCTCTGACTTTTCAGCACGCCTGGTCCCCGTCAATCCCCCTTTGTTTTACTGTTCCCCAGTCACTTTCTACAGGAAGCGCCGTCCACGGGGTGCAGTAAATCCCGCCGCTGCCACCAGTTGTCACGGAGTGTGGGGGAGTCGGGGCCCTGCACCCCTTTTCATCCGATTCACCTGGACTGTCAGCCAGCCAGTAAAACAGGTTTATTTAGATGCCAGGAACACAGTCCAAGACAGGTCCTGCAGGCACAGACAACAGGATCCCCCGTTAGGTCCATCTTGGGGCCCGAGAAGCACCACAGCCCCATTTGGGGTGAGGGGTCAGAGCCCTGTCTGTCCTTCCCTTCCTCCCCCAGCCAGCTCCAGACTGCCAAACTCCCTCCAGCCCCTCCTCCTCTCTCAGTTGCTTTCCCCGGGCCAGGAGGTCACCTGATCCATTTGTCTCCAACACCTTCAGCTGGTTCCTTTGCAGAGAAGGGGCCCAGGCCATCAGTGGCTAGGAGACAGAGTGCCAGGTATTTCAGTGAACTGGCCCTTTGATTTGCTAGATACTTAAGAACTGCCATGGGGACACTGAGGCACCAACACAGTATTCACAGACCACAGTAAGAACAGTCCCAGTTCATCACACCACCTGGTTGCAGGGAGACTGGGATGTGCTGGGCTAAGGGAGGCCAGGCCTCAGGCCCTGAGAGTTTCCTGTGCTGGGTTCAACTCTCAATAAACCCTCCTGTTTTATGCTGGCTGAGAGTCACTCCGGGCTAGAGAACAGGAGGCATCAACCCCTTCGGGGGTGAGGAGGCCCGGGGGGTCCTGAGCATGTGGACTCCCTGAGGGGGCCCACAGCAGAGACAGACGTACTAAGACTCAGAGAGGTGCGGCTCCAGGAGGTGGAGGAGCCTGACCCAGAGAGAGAGTAGACCCCCGAGAAGGGCTGTCTCACTGAAAGGGACATCCCCCACGGACCACACGGGGCCACGGGTGGGCACGATCTGTGAGTCCGGGACAGAGGGTACGTGAAGGGAGTGTGGAGCAGGACGGGGGGGCAGTCAGATGCGGGATGGGGGCGGGACACAGGGGCCGATCGAATCTGGGGTTGTGGGATGCGGGGTGGTTGGACCTGAAGGGGCAGGATGTGGGTTGGCGGGTGGTTGGATCTTGGGGTGGGGCAAGTCACGGGGTAAGGGGGCAGGTCGGATCCAGGCAGGGGGCAGGTCACAGGGCCGGGGGGGCAGGATGTGGGCCGGGGGGCAGGTGGACCCAGACAGGGTGGGGGGCGAGGTGGACGTGGGAGGGGCCGGACATGGGAGGGTTGTGCGGAACATGAGAGTTTGCGGGAAGGTGCCGGGGGGGCAGGGGGCTGAGAGGTGCTGTCTGTGAGGTCTCCGCCAGCGGGAGGGGATCAGCGAGGGGGTCTGAGAGACACTGGCTAGGAGGTTTCTGCGGGGGGGGGAGGGGATGAGTGGGGTCTTTGTGTGGGGAGGCGATGAGCAGGGGGTCTGAGAGGCGCTGACTGCGGGGGATGAGCGGGCGGGATGAGAGGAGTTGGCTAGGAGGGTCTCTGCAGGGGGAGGGGATGATCGGTGGGGGAGGGGTGCTGGCTGGGGGGGTCTCTGCAGTGGGAGGGAACGAGCAGGGGGGTCTGAGAGGCGCTGGCTGGGGGGATCTCTCCGGGGTAGGGGATAAGCAGGGGGTCTGAGGGGTCCTGGATGGTGGGTCTCTGTGGGGGGAGGGGATGAGCAGGGGGGTCTGAGAGGCTCCAGCTGGGGGGTCTTTGCGTAGGGAGGGGATGATCAGTGGGGGAGGGGCACTGACTGGGGGTCTCTGCGGGGGAAGAGGATGAGCAGGGGGGTCTGAAAGGCGCTGGCTTGAAGGGGTCTCTCCGGCTGGAGAGGATGAGCCGGGGGGGTCTGAGAGGCGGTGTCTGAGGGTCTCTGCATGGGGAGAGGATGAGCCGGTGGAAGGGGTGCTGCCTGGCGGGTCTCTGTGGAGGGAGGGGATGAACTGGGGGAGTCTGAGAGGCGCTTGCTGGGGGGTCTCTGCAGGGGGAGAGGAGGAGCAGGGGGATGTGAGCTGTGCTGCCTGGGTGATCTCTGTGGGGGGGGGGGAGGATGAGCGGGGGGGTGGGAGAGGCGGTGGCTGGGGGGATCTCTGCTGGGGGAGGGAATGAGCAGGGGGATCTGAGATGTGCTGCCTGGGTGATCTCTGCGGGGGGGAGGATGTGCGGAGGGGTCGGAGACGCGCTGACTTGGGGGTCTCTGTGGGGGGAGGGACTGTTGGAGTAACAGGGTCCCCCTGGGGATGGCAGGAGCAATCCCAGGGACAGAGGAGTCAGCAGCTCAACCCTGGCAAAAAGGTGGCGACCACGAGAAGGGCTGGCACACCAGGGTCCTTCCTGGAAACCATGGGGGAGCCAAGAGCACACAGGCCTGTGAGTCCAGAGCCACTTGGGAATGGTGAAGTGATGGCCTATCACCATCTCCTTGAGAAGGACATTGTGATCCTGTGCAAAAAGAGAGGGTTACGCATGGGGAAGTTCACCAAGGCACAGTTAATCGTGAGTTGGAGGAGAAGAACACGTCTGAGGAGCAAATTCCTCACCCAGATGGGGCTACAAGAGGATCTGGGACCAGCAGCCACGCATCCCCGAGAGTCTGGTCCCCAACCAGACAATGGTCTTCATGACTGGGTTCCCCATCAGGGGATCGGAGATGTATGGGATGGGAGCAGAGCCCGAGAGAGAGAGGACCATGAGAGAGAGCAAGAGCCTGAGGAAAAGCTGCAGGAGAAGCAGCAGCAGCAGCAGCATGGACTGGTGATGGTGGAGAGGAGAGACATAGGGTGGTTCCCAGGGGTCAGTGTGGAAACGCCTGGGGTGGCGAGACCCTGGGACAGAGAGAACTGTGGTGGTGCAGCTGCAGATGCTGAGGGGCTGTGGGACCTGGGTGAGGGTCCCTGGGGTGAAACCCCTCACCCTGCCTATGGCCTGGATCCCTGTGCAGACCCAGGAGAAGTCAGGCTGGCTGGTAGTTGGGGTTCTCCAGGATATCGGCTGGGAGGCCCTGTTGGGGGGTGACTGTGTCTCTTTGAGACAGGATCCAGGCCCTGCTCCAGTAACGGCCGAGGGTTTGAATTCAAATCCAGGGAACCAACTGGCTAGGATGGAAATGGTCAGTGAAAATGCAAATGACGTGGCTGGCAGGGAGGAGGGGCTGCTGGACTCAGGATACCTGCCTACCTGTAACCAGCCCCCTGGGGCTGAGTGGGAGGGAGAGATGCTCCTCTCCCCACTGCACACTGGAGAGGGGGCTCACGCTGGCTCTGATGCTGTGACCAGAGCAGAGAGCTCGCTGCCTGCCCCCACTGGGACAGCAAGAGCAGCGCTGAGCACGAGGGGAGCTGAGACCCCAGCTGAGTGGGGCGACACCCAGGCAGGGCAGGTCGGCTGCCAAGCAGGTTTGTCTGGTCCACACGTGCTGCTGGGAAGTGATTACACAGCAGGGAGGGAGCTACCAGGGACAGGGCTCCGGGGGGCTGTGACCCCAGGTCCAGCCAGTGAGAGGGAGCAGGTCCCACTCCCTGCCCCAGCAGCAGAATCCCAGACCGAGCTGCAGAGGGATCCCTCCTTGGAGAAGCTGAGAGAACTTGCTGGCCACAGCGCTGCAAACCCTCTTGGGGAAGACTGCAGGGACAGAGTCCTGCGGGAGAAGGGATTCCTGTACCGGGAATGGGCTCCCCAAAGGGGAAGTAGAACTGGGGTGAATCAGGAGGCAGCTGGTGGTGCCCCAGGAAACCACAGGGTTCTTCCCTTTCGAGCTGCTGGATGGGAGGAGAGTGAGGGGACACCTGGGCATGAAAGGGGAGGATTGGGAGGAGAAGGGGGAAGACCCGCTGGTGGTTCTCTTCCCTGAGGTGGGAGCCAATCTTCCCATCAGGTGTTCCCCGTTCAGAGTCACTGGGAAAGCAACCCAGAACCTGGAGAGAGAGGTCAAGGACATGCTGCCTTTAAATGTGATCCAGCCATTTTACAGCCCATGGGCCTCACCCGTGGGGCTGATCCCCAAGGGAGATAGGATGATCTGGTTTAATGAGGACCATCGGAAGCTTAAAGCCATCACAGTATCCGATGCCGACCCCATGTCTAGGCCTGGGGAGATTCTAGACAAGCTGAGGGCGATGGAGAACTTGGCCCTGGAAGACACTGATAACATTTGCATCTTTAGCCAGACCTGGGAGGGACAGGTGTCCCAGGTGAAGAGGGGGCTGGGCAGCCTCAAGGAGGTGGGACTGACGGTAAAAGCTGAAAAGTGTAAGGTGGGGACGGCAGAGGTGTTGTATCTGGGCCACAAGCTGGGGAGCAGCTGCCCAAGCTCAGAGCTGGCCAAGGCCAAGGTGGGGGCTCTTAACCAAGAAAGCCTGAATCACAGCCCAGAGTGCTGGGAAAAGATCCTGTCCCAGTTTGAACCCCTGGGGTACTGGGGTGGCAAAAGTTTATGGGCCACATAAACTTTCCCACATGCGGCCTGCGAGTGCCATCAAGCACACTCGACCTAAGGGAGGGCGTGAGACTGGACTGTCCTGGTGTAACTCACACCAAGGAATGGGAGAGATGCTGGAGCATCCCTGGGAACATTGGTGGGATCGAACTTCCCCAGGTCACTGGCTGAAGTGACCTCGCTCAGTTCGGTCTCGAAGGCAGGGAGAGATGTGATGAACTGGGAATGTTCTTAATGTTTTCTCTGAACACTGTGTTGCTGCCTCAGTGTCCCCTATGCAGTTCTTAATATATAGATGGTGGAATAAGGGTGTGTGGTTGCTGCAGAGGAAGGGGCCAGTGCACCTAAATGCCTGGCACTCTATCTCCTAGCAACTGATGGCCTGGGCCCCTCCTCTGTAAAGGTGCCAGCTGAAGGTGTTGGAGACAGAGGTCAGGTGACCTCCTGGCGCAGGAAAGGAGCTGAGCAGAGAGGAGGGGCTGGAGGGGGTGGTTAGTCTGGAGCTGGCTGGGGATAAGGAGTGAAGTGCAGATGTGGGGGTCTGGCTCACTACCCCCCAGAATGGACCTGGCCCAGGGGTCCGGTTTGCTGTATCTGCAAGCTCTGTTTTAGACCGTGTTCCTGTCATTGAATAAACCTATGTTTTAGTGGCTGGCTGAGAGTCACATCTGACTGCAAAGTGGGGCTACAGGACCCTGTGGCTGCCCCAGGACCCCACTGGGGCGGGCTCACTGTGGGAAGTGCACAGAGGGGCAAAGGATGCTGAATGCTCCAAGGAGAGACCCAGGAGGTGAAGACGTTTGAGCTTCTTGCCCTGAACAAGGCTTCTCCAAGGGAGAGAAAACTCCCCAAAGTCCTGACTGGCTTGGTGGGGAGCAGTTCCAGAGCATCGCCCATGGACTCTGTGACACAAGGGAGCTCAGCGGGGAGCCCAGGGGGCTTCAGGTCAGCAGTGTGGGGCACCAGCAGAGCTGTGAGTCTGGAGGTCAGAACTGGGATAGCAGAGTCTGCGGGTAGGGAGTGAGGGGCACCATCAGCTCAGTGACTGGGGAGCTCAGCGGGCAGCCCAGGGGGCTGCGGGTCGAGAGTGAGGGGCACAAGCAGAGGTGTGAGTCTGGAGATTAGGACTGGGATACCCGGCACTGCGGGCTGGGAGTGAGGGTCACCTGTAGAGCTGGAGGGAGCCCGGGGGCTGCAGGTCAGGAGTGAGGTGCACCGCTAGAGCTAGGGCAAGCCCAGGGGGCTGTGGGTCGGGAGTGAGGGGCACCACTAGAGCTGGAGTGAGCCCAGGGGGCTGTTGGTGGGGAGTGAGTGACACCAGCAGAGCTGCGAGTCTGGAGGTCAGGACTGGGATTGCAGGGGCTGCGGGTCGGGAGTGAGGGGCACTGGCAGCGCAGTGACTGGGGAGCTCAGCGGGGCCCCAGGGGGCTGCGGGTTGGGAGTGAGGGGTACTGGTAGAGCTGGACAGAGCCCAGGGTGCTGCGGGTCGGGAGTGAGGGGCACCACTAGAGCTGGAGTGAGCCCAGGGGGCTGTTGGTGGGGAGTGAGTGACACCAGCAGAGCTGCGAGTCTGGAGGTCAGGACTGGGATTGCAGGGGCTGCGGGTCGGGAGTGAGGGGCACTGGCAGCGCAGTGACTGGGGAGCTCAGCGGGGCCCCAGGGGGCTGCGGGTTGGGAGTGAGGGGTACTGGTAGAGCTGGACAGAGCCCAGGGTGCTGTGGGTCGGGAGTGAGGGGCACCGATAGAGGTCGGGGGAACCCAGGGGGTTGAGGGTCTGGAGTGAGGGGCAGCAGCCGAGCTGCAAGTCTGGAGGTCAGGACTGGGATAGCAGGGGCTACGGGTCGGGAGTGAGGGGCACCGGCAGCACAGTGAGTGGGAAGCATAGCGGGGATCCCAGGAGGCTGTGGGTCAGGAGTGAGGGGTACCACAAGAGGTGTGAGTCTGGAGATCAGGACTGGGTTAGCAGGGGCTACGGGTCGGGAGTGAGGGGCACCGGCAGCTCAGTTACTAGGGAGCCTAGCGGGGAGTCAAGGGGGCTGCGGGTCGAGTGAGGGGCACCGCTAGAGCTGGGGGGACCCCAGGGTGCTGTGCGTCAGGAGTGAGGGGCACCAGCAGAGCTGTGAGTCTGGAGGTCAGGACTGGGATAGCTGGGGCTGCGGGTCAGGAGTGAGGGGCACCATGAGAGCTGGAGGGAGCCCAGGGGGCTCCGGATCGGGAGTGAGGGGCACTGCTAGTACTGGGGAAGTCCAGGGGGCTGCAGGTCGAGAATGAGGGGCACCAGCAGAGCTGTCAGTCTGGAGGTCTGGAATGGGATAGCTGGGGCTGCGGGTTGGGAGTGAGGGGCACCCGTAGAACTTGGGTAAGCCCAGGTGGCTGCGGGTCAGGAGTGATGGGCACTGGCAGCGCAGTGACTGAGGAGCTGCAGGTCGGGAGTGAGGGGCATCAGCAGTGCAGTGACTGGGGAGCTCAGGCGGGATCCCAGGGTGCTGCGGGTTGGGAGTGAGGGGCACCAGCAGAGCTGGGTGGATCCCAGGTGGCTGCGGGTTGGGAGTTGTGAGATAGACACCTGCAGCGTCACAGTAGCCAGCAAACAGAGCTGTAAATGGGAGTTTGCGAGGGAGACTAAGAGACCTAGGTAGAGGAATAGAAGGGAATGGGTGGTGGTCTTGCACCCGCTGGGAGTTTGTTTTGCTGTGGGAGGTGGTGGTTTGCTTTGGTTTGTTTCCTGGACTAACAGGTTTTACGTGGAAAAGCTATAACTGATACAGAGGCAGCAGTGAAAGACACAATGAGGATGACTGGATGTGGAAGCTGCGGCATGTACATGATCCTGGAGGGGGTACCTGAAAAGAGTTTTGTCTGCATGAAGGGCCGCCTGATAGAGCTGGTGGAAGAAAAGATCCGAGGACTGGAGATGCAAGTGGAAACTGTTGTTGAGTTTAGAAGGGGGTTTGAGCAGATGGTGGAACAAGGACATGAGGAAGCTGAAGGGATAAGCTCAGACTTGGAGATGGAAGCAGGACCAAAGAGCTCAGAGGGGAGACTGCTGGGTGAGGAAAGTGGACGGTGGAAGCATGTGACTAAGAGATCCAGGCAGAGGAAAAGACAGGCTAGTGAAGGAGAAATAGAACTCAGGAACAGGTTTGCAGAGTTGGAAAATGAAGAAGGGGTCGCTGAAGGTGAGAGGGCAAGGAAGAAGAGAAGAGCAGCTAGTCCTATAGGAAAAGGGGAAGAGTCAATGGAGACAACACCAAATATGAACCCCAGGAGGATATGGTATGGGTTGCGGAGGATTGCAAGGGTGAATAGAAATCAAGAGGACTTGCAGCCAGAGGGAACAGGGGATAGACCAGAGAATCACACCATCACCAGGAAAAGGCAAGTCTACGTGATTGGGGACTAATTACTGAGAAGAATAGACAGGCCTGTAACTAGAGCTGATCCGGAGAACAGAAGGGTGTGCTGTCTGCCTGGTGCTAAGATACGGGATGTGGACCTGAGGCTGAAAAGGATCCTAACGGGAGCTGGAGAAAATCCTTTGATTGTCCTTCACATGGGAACGAATGATACGGCTAGATTCTCGCTGGAACGTATCAAGGGAGACTATGCCAGACTGGGGAAGACGCTTAAGGAAATCGAGGCTCAGGTGATCTTCAGTGGGATTCTGCCGGTTCCTAGAGAAGGGCAACAAAGGTGTGACAAGATTATGGCAATCAATAGATGGCTCAGGCAGTGGTGCTATAAGGAGGGCTTTGGGATATACGGCCATTGGGAAGCATTTAAGGACAGAAGACTGTTCTCTCGGGATGGACTTCACCTGAGTAAGGAGGGAAATAGACTTCTAGGATGGAGGCTCGCCGACCTGATTAAAAGAGCTTTAAACTAGAAATTTGGGGGAGATAGTTGGGAGATGTCCAGGTGATCTCCATGCCAGAATTTAACCTTGAGAGGGAAGAAAACAAAGTAAAAGGGGATACAGCCGTGGACAGAAGAATTGACATAAGGAGGAAGGGTAGTGTAGATATCAGACTAACAGGTGATGCTGGTGGTAGAATGTCTGTGCCTAACTGGATAAAAAATGTCAGTGAAGCCAAACGGCAAAAATTAAGGTGTCTGTACACTAATGCGAGGAGCCTAGGTAACAAAATGGAGGAACTAGAGCTACTGGTGCAGGAAGTGAAACCAGATATTATAGGGATAACAGAAACATGGTGGAATAGTAGTCATGACTGGAGTACAGGTATTGAAGGCAATGTGCTGCTTAGGAAAGACAGAAATAAAGGCAAAGGTGGTGGAGTAGCATTGTACATCAATGATGAGGTTAACTGTAAAGAAATAAGAAGTGATGGAATGGACAAGACAGAGTCTGTCTGGGCAAAAATCACACTGGGAAAGAAAGCTACTAGAGCCTCCCCTCAGATAGTGCTTGGGGTGTGCTACAGACTGCTGAGTTCTGATTTGGATATGGATAGAGACCTCTTTAATGTTTTTAATGAAGTAAACACTAATGGGAAATGTGTGATCATGGGAGATTTTAACTTCCCAGATATAGACTGGAGGACAAGTGCTAGCAAGAATAATAGGGGTCAGATTTTTCTGGATGTGATAGATGGATTTCTTCACCAAGTAGTTGAAGAACCAACAAGAGGGGATTCCATTTTAGATTTGGTTTTGGTGAGTAGTGAGGTTTTGGTGAGTAGTGCTCATAGAAGAAATGGTTGTAGGGGACAACCTTGGTTCGAGTGATCATGAGCTAATTCAGTTCAAACTAGATGGAAGGATAATCAAAAATAGATTTGGGACTAGGGTTTTTGACTTCTCAAGGGCTAACTTTAAAGAATTAAGGAAATTAGTTAGGAAAGTGGATTGGACTGAAGAACCTGTGGATCTAAATGCGGAGGAGGCCTGGAATTACTTTAAGTTGCAGCTGCAGAAACTATCAGAAGCCTGCAACCCTAGAAAGGGGGAAAAAAACCATAGGCAGGAGTTGTAGACCAAGCTGGATGAGCAAGCATCTCAGAGAGGTGATTAAGAAAAAGCAGAAAGCCTACAAGGAGTGGAAGAAGGGTGGGATTAGCAAGGAAAGCTACCTTAGTGAGGCCAGAACATGTAGGGATAAAGTGAGAAAGGCTGAAAGCCATGTAGAGTTGGACCTTGCAAAGGGAATTAAAACCAATAGTAAAAGGTTCTATAGCCATGTAAATAAGAAGAAAACAAAGAATAAAGAAGTGGGACCGCTAAACACTGAGGATGGAATGGAGGTTAAGGATAACCTAGGCATGGCCCAATATCTAAATAAGTACTTTGTCTCAGTCTTTAATAAAGCTAATGAGGAGCTAAGGATAATGGAAGGATGACAGATGGGAATGAGGATATGGAGGTGGATATTACCACATCTGAGGTAGAAGCCAAACTTGAACAGCTTAATGGGACAAAATCGGAGGGCCCAGATAATCTTAATCCAAGAATATTAAAGGAACTGGCACATGAAATTGCAAGCCCATTAGCAAGAATTTTTAATGAATCAGTAAACTCAGGGGTTGTACCGTATGACTGGAGAATTGCTAACATAGTTCCTATCTTTAAGAAAGGGAAAAAACGTGATCCGAGTAACTATAGGCCTGTTTTTTGACATCTGTAGTATGTAAGGTCTTGGAAAAAATTTTGAAGGAGAAAGTAGTTAAGGACATTGAGGTCAATGATAATTGGGACAAAGTATAACATGGTTTACTAAAGGTAGATCGTGCCAAACCAACCTGATCTCCTTCTTTGAGAAGGTGACAGACTATTTAGACAAAGGAAATGCAGTAGATCTAATTTACCTCAATTTCAGTAAGGCATTTGACACGGTTCCACATGGAAAATTATTAGTTAAATTGGAAAAGATGGGGATCAATATGAAAATTGAAAGGTGGATAAGGAACTGGTTAAAGGGGAGACTCCAAAGGGTCATACTGAAGGGTGAACTGTCAGGCTGGAAGGAGGTTACTAGTGGAGTTCCTCAAGGATTAGTTTTGGGACCAATCTTATTTAACCTTTTTATTACTGACCTTGGCACAAAAAGCAGGAATGTCCTAATAAAGTTTGTGGATGACACAAAGCTGGGGGGTATTGCTAACACAGAGAAGGCCCGGGATATCATACCGGAAGATCTGAATGACATTGTAAACTGGAGTAATAGTAATATGATGAAATTTAATAGTGAAAAGTGCAAGGTCATGCACTTAGGGATTAATAATAAGAATTTTAGATATACATTGGGGACACATCGGTTGGAAGCAACAGAGGAGGAGAAGGACCTTGGAGTATTGGTTGATCACAGGATAACTATGAGCCGCCAATGTGATATGGCCATTAAAAAAGCGAATGTGATTTTAGGATGCATCAGGCGAGGTATTTCCAGCAAAGATAAGGAGGTGTTAGTACCGTTGTATAAGGCACTGGTGAGACCTCATCTGGAATACTGTGTGCAGTTCTGGTCTCCCATGTTTAAGAAGGACGAATTCAAACTGGAACAGGTTCAGAGACGGGCTACTAGGATGATCCGAGGAATGGAAAACCTGCCTTATGAAAGGAGACTCAAAGAGCTTGGCTTGTTTAGCCTAGCCAAAAGAAGGCTGAGGGGGGATATGCTTGCTCTTTATAAATATATCAGAGGGATTAATCTTAGGGAGGGAGAGGAATTATCTAAGCTTAGTACCAATGTAGACACAAGAACAAATGGGTATATACTGGACACTAGGAAGTTTAAACTTGAAATTAGATGAAGGTTTCTAACCATTAGAGGAGTGAAGTTCTGGAACAGCCTTCCAAGGGGAGTAGTGGGGGCAAAAGACATATCTGGCTTTAAGACTAAGCTTGATAAGTTTATGGAAGGGATGGTATGATGGGATAGCTTAATTTTGGCAATTGATCTTTGATTATCAACAGATAAGTATGCCCAGTGGTCTGTGATGGGATGTTGGATGGGATGGGATCAGAGTTACTGCAGAGAATTCTTTCCTGAGTGCTGACTGGTGAGTCTTGCCCACATGCTCAGGGTTTAGCTCATCGCCATATTTGGGGTCGGGAAGGAATTTTCCTCCGGGGCAGATTGGCAGAGGCCCTTGAGGTTTTTCGCCTTCCTCTGCAGCTTGGGGCATGGGTCACTTACTGGTGGATTCTCTGCAGCCTGAGGTCTTCAAACCACAATTTGAAGACTTCAGTATCTCGGACTTAGGTTAGGGGTTTGTTATAGAAGTGGATGGGTAGGGTTCTGTGGCCTGCTTTGTGCAAGAGGTCAGACTAGATGATCATATTGGTCCCTTCTGACCCTAAAGTTTATGAGTCTATAAAAGCTGTGTTCACCCTCTCCCAACAGAGCCTGTTTATCTGGCTGTCTGATTGTTCTTTACTCTAGTTTCTACCAATTTGCCCATTGCTGAAGTTAGGCTCACCAGCCCGCAATTGTCAGGATCACCCCTGGAGCCCATTTTAAAAATTGGCATTACATTAGCTACCTGCCAGTCGTCTGCAACAGAGGCTTGCTTCAGTGGTAGCTTGTGTGCTACGGCTAGTTGTTCTGCAATTTAAAATTTGAGTTCCCTCAGAACTCATGGTTGAATGCCACCTGGTCCAGCTGACTTCTTCCTGTTTAATTGAACAATTTGTTCTAAAACTTCTTATACTGGGATGGTACCTCAGATTTGTCACCCAATAAGGAGAGCTCCAAGGTGGGACTCTCCCTCCTGTCCTTTGCAGTGAAGACCATTGCAGAGAATTCACGGAGCTTCTCTGCAATGGCCTTGTCTTCGTAGTGTACTCCTTTGTCAGCTAGTGGCCTCACCACCTCTTTGGCAGGCTACCTGCTGCTGATGTACTTAAAAACATTCTTATGCTTAGCTTTTGTGTCTTTAGCACATTGCTTCTCAGATTCTTTCTTGGCCTGACTTCTTAGACTTTGACACTTAACAGGCCAGAGTTTGTGTACCTTCCTATTATCCTCACTAGGATCTGATTTCCAAATTTTGAAGAATGACTTTTTGCCTCTAACAGCCTCCATCACTCTGCCATATACCTACAGTGGTGTTCTGCTGGTCCTCCTATTGTTGTTTCTGATTTAGGGAATACGTTTCATCTGAGCCTCTAACTGCAGCTTTTTTAAAGGATCTGCATGCTGCTTGCAGGCACCTAACACTTGTGACAGCAGCTCCTTTTAATTTCCATCCAACCGTCTGTACTTATGCCGATAGGTTGACTTTAGGTCTTTAACTTTGATCGGTAGCTGAGAAAATGGTAAATCAGACAAACCCCTTCATTTCCTTGTTATTTCCTGACTTCTTTATTCATCGCCTTTTCCTTATTTCCAGGCTGAGGCGGAGGCCTGCCAGGGAGCTCCCCGGCACCTCTGGCTGCCTGGGCTGAAGGCAAGAGGCTGGCCTGGGCGTGGCGAGGGCCTCCTGTCCCGGCCTGAGGCTGCAGTGCTTCCTGGTCCTGGCAAGCGGCTGCTGCCAGAGAACACGAGGGAGGCTTTCAGGGCTCTAGGCAGCGATGTGTGGCTGTCAGGAGAAAGAGCCGAGGCTCCCGACTCAACCTGCCATTGACTCATGTGGCTCTGCACGCAGTCAGCCGTGGCAGGCCAGGCTGCGGACGTGACTCAGGCTTGGGCAGCATGGCTGCTCTTTCCTGACGAGGCATAAGGCAGGCCAAGAGCTTTACACAGCCTACAGGGAAGTGAGTGGGAGGCGTCTTCGGGCTGGCGGGTCTTGTCCGTTTCTCACTTGCCGCTTGGACAGAAGTGGGAAAGGAGCGAAACTTACACGACTGAAGATTCAGTACTTGGGTTAAGCCCGAGTCCCTGACATGGCTGCTCAGAGACAAGCTTTTATGGCGCAGCCCCCACACGTTTCCAGCCAGCAGGTGAACCCACTGTGTCCAAGAGGGAGCCTCTGAAGTGGCAAAAGGGGGACATCACAGTTCCCGGCAGACCTTGAGGAGCCCACAAGGAGGCTTCAGTGGCATCCCTGGGGGAGCATGAACTCCCCCTCCCTTCCCCCTTCTGTGCCTATAACAGAGCTCGATTAATCCAAACCCTCTTCTGCCAGCACCAGGCCTCCTTCTTCTTACACTGGGCCTGCAAGCGAGGGGGCAGCTTGCATGGCACCAAGAGTCTAACCTGTGAGGCAGGAGGCGGCTGATGCCCACAGCCTGCTGGGGAGCTCCCAGAAGTTATTAATGGACAGAGACTCCTCAATGCCCTTGGTAACAAGGGTTTGGGGTTCATCGAGGCCAGTAAGGGGGTCACTATGTCAGCCCTGTAACCCTGGGTGTCAGGTCACTCTGCAGCTTTGATCTAGAGCTCTGATCCCAACAACTGACCAGTAGCCCACCTGGTTACTCCTTACAGACTGACCTTACCCCTCTTCCAGCCCTGGATTTGCTCCCTAATCATCCTACTGCCACTCAGAGCCACAGATGTGGAGGTGCTGAAGGAGGGAGGGGTGACTCTAGGGTGGGGTTCTTCTCTAAAGATGGCTGGTAGAAAGGTGGTGCTCAGCTCTGTCAACGACCTGCCCAGTTGCCTCGCTGCCAGGGGATGCAGACATTTCTGTAAGGTGATTAAATGGGGTATTTAGCTTCTGAGTGAATGTGAGGAATATGCAATTATGAGAGGGAATTTCCACCCCTCTTTCACATGCAATTAAGAGCCCCAGTGGCCTAATGGATAAGGCATTGGCTTCCTAAGCTGGAGATTGTGGGTTCAAGTCCCATCTGGGGTGAAAAGCTACTTCCTTCTTATATATTGCAAAGAAACCTGGTGTTGTTTTCACCAAGGAAGCTGGGAGATGTTTGAACATAAAGTACTGCAGCATGGGAACAAATTCCCCAGAAATGGCATCTTCCACTCCACAAATGCTTTCTAAACCTAGCAGTAGCAAACAATTAATACTAGTGTTTGTCTGAGACTAGAGTGAAGGGAATTGTTTACTCCAACACCTCAGTGAAAGAGCAGGGCCGTACTGAAAGAGAATGGATCTGTCTGGAGGCAAAGCAGACCTTGAGAATGAGCAACGGTGTGAAAAGAAGAGGTTCAAGTGCGAGGTAGGTGTTAGCTAGGTTGGTCTCACACATTTCAAGAAAATACCAATGCCCGTAGACTGGTGCAGATGCTGGCTGTTTCTGATCTTTTACTGAGAGTTCTTTGAGAAATATTTTCCTTAACTATGTTATGGAATATTGGGTTGTCTATGAAGGCACCATTCTTCCCGCTGTCGCCCTTTGAGACAACACGGCTACATGGCATGAGGCCAATGTGCAAAGGTTGTCATGTGAGGTGTCTATGACAAGGTTATGATTTGCTGGTTATAATTATACTAGCTGTATGTGTGTACCATTTTTGTATCTGAAGTTATGCATATGGGCTATGTACTTGTATCTCAAATGTATTTGATTTCAAGTAGCCTCAGTGATGCATTTGGTCAGCTTCTTGAGAAAGGACTATTCTCAGGAAGTGCCCAATCAAGAAATGCTTCACTGACACTGGACTTTGGGACATGCCAATCCCTCTGAGCTTTCCTAGGAACATTCAAGCTAACATGTAAAGAACGGTGCTGGCCTGCAAACTAAGTCATGCATGGACATGTGATTTGCCCATGTGACTCCAGACTCCATCTTGCTGCTGTGATTTTCCACAGTAAGAATGGAGGAC
Organism: Gopherus flavomarginatus; assembly: GCF_025201925.1. Taxonomy (NCBI): domain Eukaryota; kingdom Metazoa; phylum Chordata; order Testudines; family Testudinidae; genus Gopherus; species Gopherus flavomarginatus. The sequence goes on along the minus strand of NC_066620.1, from coordinate 28,924,258 downwards.
AGTCCCCATCACTGCACAAGAAGAGCAATGGAAACATTCAATACTGAAATGTGATTTGTGACTGGGACAGGTGTGAGAGCTGAAAAAATCCAACGCGTTTGTTCACGTCAGACGTGAGAGATCATCTGAACTAGTCAAAGCAGTGTCCAGATCTCTGCAGTCCTCTGCTTCTGAGCACCTCTCCCCCTTGTATCTAGCTTGTTCTGTAGCTCTTCCCCAGCTCGGTCAGAGACTTACCTGAGCTCTCGGCTTTGTGTTCCACCTGGCTCAGGCCTGGTCTAGGCTGACATAACTACAGGGCTCAGGGCTGTGAAAAACCCACCCCTCGATGTAGCTGTGCCACTCTTCCCCCTGCTATAGACGCGGCGGTATCGACCGAAGATGCTTCCATCAGCCTGGCTGCTGTCACTTTGGGGGTGGGGTTCCTGCAGTTACATTAAAATCCCTTCTGTGGCTGTCGGCTGGGTCTCTACTGTGCCACTGTAGTCCCGTAGCACAGACCTGGCCTTGGTCACTGCTAGTCATGTCGCTGGAACCTGCTTTGGCAATAAAACTCCTCCTCTCCCTTCTTTCCCCTCTTTTCCTCTTCTCTTCCCAGTTTACACCGGTGAGCCTGAGCTCAGAGAACCTGGCCCTGGACTCCCTGGGCCACTTGGTTATGTCACAAATGTGATGCAGATACTTGAGTCAAGTGGGAGTGAAAAGGAAGAACTCAGCTGCTTGCCCCTCTGCTTAGCCTCTCCAAGGCCTGGGGTCCTGCCGTGCCTGCAGAGCAACGGGAGCGGCTCTCTCAAGATGGTCTCGCCGTCCATCCCATCAGTGGTGAAGGGGTCTCCGTGTCAGGGGGTGGCAACATGGAGGGAATGTGGTGGCAAGATGAGTAGGGGGGAGAGGGAAGCCGAACGAAAGCAAGGATCACTGTGCGCTTCTGTAGCAGGTTTCACCCAAGGGGAAGGTGACACTGCAAAGGTGGAAAACCTGAGATGCAGAGAGCAACAGGGACTTGTCTGGGCTCCTGGCTCCCTGGCCTCTGTTCTGGCCACTAGACAACACTACCTATGCTCGGTTCCCTAGGGTTAGGTGGAGATACAGGTTTAAAAGGTATGGGCCATATCCTCAGCTGGTGTAAATCCATATAGCTCCACTGACATCAATGACACAAGTTTCGAACAGCTGAGGATCTGACCTACTCTGCAGAGTTTGATTGAAGACGGAGAATGAGTTAAGACACTTGCTTATACAAGCACCATCATTCCCTTCTCACGGGAGGCTGAAACAGCCCTGTGGCAAGGGATAGAATTAGCCCCCAGAGGGGAATCCTTTCGGCCCTTTTCTGCCTGGAAGGGTCATGGAGGGGCAGGACTGAGGTGCTTTGGCAGAGTTTTGAGAATAAGTGCTGAGCTGAGTAAGCAGCGAGTGTGAACGTGACTGACAGTCCTGGGACAGAGGGGAAGGCAGCCAGGAAAAATGGAGAAATTCAGCCACTGTCCCTGGGTAGGTTTGAACCACAATCTTCTCAATTAATAGCTGACTCCACTGAGCCATTGCACCACAGAGACACATATGTGTGCTAACCAAGGCTGCTGCCTAGAAGCCTGCACATCTACCTGCCAGCACTAGTGCTCACAAGACACTAGTGTGGATGCTGGAGGCTGAGTGCTGGCCACTGCAGGTACAAAGCCAGCAGAGTGGTGCAGTGGAAGAATGCTAAGCCCATAATCCTGCAGTTAATGGGTCAAAGCCATCTTCTGCTGTGCATGGGCTTGTTCCTTTTCCCTCTGGGCCTTCAAGCAAGGCTGTGACCAGCGGAGCACCAAGAGCCTAGACCATGAGGCAAGAGGTGGCTGAGGTGTCAGCCTGCCAGGGAGCTCTCTGGCTGCCTGGGCGTGGTGAGGGCCTCCTGTCCCGGCCTCAGGCCGCAGTGCTTCTTAGTCCTCTTTTCCCACCCACACCGGCAGGCAGCTGCTGCAGGAGAACACAAGGGAGGCTCTCCGGGTGCTAGGCAGCGTGTGTGGCTGCCAGGAGAAAGAGCTGAGGCTCCCGACTCAACCTGCCATTGACTTGCATAGCTCTGCACTCCGTCAGCCGTGGCGGGCCAGGCTGCGGACGAGACTCAGGCTTGAGCAGCATGGCCGCGCTTTCCTGACGAGGCATGAGGCAGGCCAAGGGCTTTGCACAGCCTGCAGGGAAGTGGGAGGGAGGCGTCTTCGGGCCGGCGTGTCTCGTCCGTTTCTCACTTGCCACTTAGACAGAAGTGGGAAAGGAGCAAAACATACACAACTGAAGATTCTGCATTTCGATTAAGCCCGAGTCCCTGATATGGCTGCTCAGAGATGGGCTTTTACGGCGCAGCCCCCACACGCTTCCAGCCAGCAGGTGAACCCACTGTGTCCAAGAGGGAGCCTTTGAGGTGGCAAAAGGGGGACATCACAGTTCCCAGCAGACCTTGAGGAGCCCACAAGGAGGCTTCAGTGGCATCCCTGGGGGAGCATAAACTCCCCCTCCTTTCCCCCTTCTGTGCCCATAACACAGAGCTCAATTAATCAAAACCCTTTTCTGCCAGCACTAGGCCTCCTTCTTCCTACACTGGGCCTGCAAGCACCAAGAGTCTAACCTGTGAGGCAGGAGGTGGCTGACACCCACAGCCTGCTGGGGAGCTCCCAGAAGTTATTAATGGACAGAGACTCCTCAAAGCCCTTAGTAACAAGGGTTTGGGGTTCATCGAGTCACTATGTCAGCCCTGGGTGTCAGGTCGCTGTACAGCTTTGATCTAGAGCTCTGATCACAACCACCAACCAGCAGCCCACAGCCTCCCCCTGGGTCTGCCCCACCTGGTTACTCCTTACAGGCTGACCATACCCCCCCTCCAGCCCCAGATTTGCCCCTAATCATCCTACTACCACTCAGAGCCACAGATGTGGATGTGCTGAAGAAGGGAGGGGTGACTCTAGGATGGGGTTCTTCTCTAAAAATTGCTGGCAGAAAGGTGATGCTCAGCTCTGTCAGCAACCTACCCAGTTGCCTCGCTGCCAGGGGATGCAGACATTTCTGTAAAGTGATTAAATGGGGTATTTGGCTTCTGAGTGAATGTGAGGAATGTGCACTTATGAGAGGGAATATCCATCCCTTTTTCAGTTGGCCTTCAGGGCCCCAGTGGCCTAATGGATAAGGCAATGGCTTTCTAAGTCAGAGATTGTGGGTTCAAGTCCCATCTGGGGTGAACAACTACCTTCTTCCTCTACGTTGCATGGAAACCTTGGTCTTATTTTCACCGAGGAAGCTGGGAGATGTTTGAACACAAAGTACTGCAGCTTGGGAACAATCCCCCAGGAATGGCATCTTCCACTCCACAAATGCTTTCTAAACCTAGCAGTAGCAAACAGTTCATACCAGTGTTTGCCTGAGAATAGAGGGAAGGGGAGTGCTTACTCCAAAACATCCATGAGCGAAACAGACAGGAAGAGCAAGGCCATCCTGAAAGAGAATGGATCTGTCTGGAGACAAAGCAGAACCTGAGAATGAGCAATGGTGTGAAAAGAAGAGGTTCAAATGTATGTTAGATGTTAGTTAGTGTTAGAGGGCTCATCCCTTCACCCTCCCATTCCCTGGTTCTTCTCGCGTGAACAGAGAGCAGCAATAACCAAAGTCCAAAGGTGCAAACAATTAGATGTTTATTGGGTTGAACTTCCAGCAAGCAATGATTTCAATTTCCTTCCTCAGTGTCCCCTTCCCAGCTCTGATGCCACAGAACCCTGCCTGTGCCCCTGTTCCCATTCCTCTCCCTTAGCAAAACATGATGCCAATTCCCCCCCTTACTTCCTGACTCACTGCAGACTATATAATAAAACCTGAGTTCTCCTTAGCTACACCTTAACCAATCATTTTACTGAAATTTAACTAACCAATCATAACATGATTTTCTAATCAATTATACACACCACCTAATTGGTTTACATCCAACAAAATTAATTCTACAGCAGACAGAAACAATCTCAGACCCAGACAGCAATTATACAAACAAACAATAGAGAAGTGGGGACTACAGTGATAGAACAACACAGAAATGAGGGTGTCACATCCCTGCTATTGATAGGTGAGTTCTTGCCAGACAGGATGCTACCAAACTTAGTTTTCTTTAAGCATCTTTACCTGGTGGTGCTGGGCATTATCAGGACAAGACTGTATTCCCAACAGCTCAATAGCACCTTATTTCAGTGTGACCGGTGAGGACGTGACCATTCACTTCCCAGCCTATGGCTGCCCCTGCACCATAGCCAAAGAGCAGGGCCTCAGACTGTCCCAGTAAGAGAAGTCCTTACACCAGCAAACAGTGATTGTGATTTTCTTTCCTACCTCTGTGACTAGCTGTATGAGAATCATCTACCTGCATTGTTAAAATCTAGGCCTTTCCAGACAGGTGTGAAAATCCACATCCTAACAGCTGCCCTGGGCTCCGCTTTGCCAGCTGCCTGCCATCTCCCCGCTGTTCACGCTGGCAAACTAAAGAGTGCTCTGAGCCAGCCCTGTGTGCCCTGCCTCCTCCTGCCAGTGCTCGCCCTCTGCATCATGGGGAGCTGGGGCCATTGCAGGGTTTGCTGCTTTGTGTTCATGGAAGTAGCCTGTTACATCCCTGGACATGGATCCCTTTGGTGTCCCAGCGGCTCATCATCCCGCGGGGATCTCTGAGTGCAAGGACTGTGGGCAGCATGAGGCTTCTTCTGTATATCTCTGGAGTAGCCTCTAGCCACCCTCCCCTCTGCCTGCACACAGCCCCTGGGTACTCCCTGCCTGCACCCTGAGCTCCATCCAGCCTGCACACAGTCCCTAGGTACTCCCTGCCTGCACTCTGAGTTGGCTGAAAATTGAAGGTGAGGTCAGGCTGAGTCTTTCTAACATATGTCCTCAGCTGGAAAAAAAGGTGCCAGGAGAAACAGGCACACCTGTGCCATTAGGAACACTACTGGTCTATAAGTTATTTTATATTTTTATAAACACCTCTAGAAACACACCACTTGGTGCCAATCCCCTGTTTACAACTCTATTTGGAAACCCATCACTTAGCCAGCTTTTAATCCATTTAATGTGTGCCATGTTCAGTTTGTATCGCTCTAGTTTTATCACCAAATTTTGTGCGCTACCAAGTCAAACATCTTACAAAAATCTAAGTCTTACATCAACACTAATCCCTTTATCAGCCACACTGGACAGGATCTATTTTCCATAAATAATTTGATTATTCTAATTGTATTCTCAGTGGTGACTGGCATTAATTATATTACCCTCCTTTAATTTTTTATTAATGGAGTTCCTTACTCATTCCACTATCTTACCAGAGATTGATGTGAGACTGATCAGCCTATAATTACCTTGAACCTTCTATTTACTCTTTTCAAATACTGGTTGTGACAAAGTTCCTCCTCTACCTTGGTGGGTCCTGCACTTCTTGGCAGATTTGCTCACCTCAGTGATCTTCCCCACTGTCTGGGTCAACTCCTCCTGTGCCTGATCAGGAGTTGGGAGGTTTGAGGGGAATCCAGGCCTGCCCTCTACTCCGGGTTCCAGCCCAGGGCCCTGTGGATTGCAGCTCTCTATAGTACCTCCTGTAACAACTGCATGACAGCTACAACTCCCTGGGCTACTTCCCCATGGCCTCCTCCCAACACCTTCTTTATCCTCACCACAGGACCTTCCTCCTGGTGTCTGACAATGCTTGTACTTCTTAGCCCTCCTGCAGCACAGCCTCTCACTCTCAGCTCCTTGTGCCTCTTGCTCCCTGCTCCTCACACACACTTCCTCTCCTCTGGCTCCTCCCTGCCTGACTGGAGTGAGCTCCTTATTAAACCCAGGTGCCCTGATTAGCCTGCCTTGATTGGCTGCAGGTGTTCTAATCAATGTAGCTATCTCCACTGCCTTCTAGAAAGATCTTAATTGGCCCCAGGTGCCTTGATTAACCTGGAGCAACTGCCATTTGGTTACCAGGGTCCTAGGGATTTGTTTAGCCTGGGGCTAACATATCTGTTTCTCAGTACTTTACTGTAGCCATCTGGCCTTGCCCCATCACATGGCACAATGTTAGTTTTCTTCCAGTCTTCTGGAACTTCCTCAGTGTTCCAAGGCTTATTGCGAATCAGCGTGTACAGTCCAGTGAGCTTCTCTGCCAGCTCTTTTCAAACTCTTGGATTCAAGTGATCTGGGCCTGCTGATTTTACAGTCTATAAGGTTAGTTGCTGCTGTTTCACACCCTCCAGAGCTACTAGCGGAATGCAAAGAGCAGCATCATATGATACAACTTCACCATCTGGCTTTTCCCCAAATACAGGCACGAAATCGACTGGAGGGTAGTTAGATCCAGGCTTAAATCTCTCACCGGAAGGCTTTTATTCTAGCCATCAGATCACTGTTGTGGCTCAGCTCTGCTCCCTTTCCAATTTCTGTGGACATCAGAACTGGACACAGGATTCCAGCCTGTGTCTCACCAGTGCCATATACAACAGTACGATTTAGTCCCCCCTCCTACTCACTGCTCCCCTGTTTGTACATACAAGGTTGGCATTAGCCCGTGTTGCCACACCCGGCACTGGGAGTTCATGTTCCGTTATTTCTTCACTAGGACCCTAAATCCTTTTCTGTCACTGGTGTCCGGGATACAGATTCCTTGCAGCATTCATACATCAGGGAAATCTTGCACTATCTCCAATACCTCTGAATGAGACCTGAGGACTTCTAATGGTGGCCCTGGTAGGTAGCTACACAAGGCAAAGGGAGGCAGAGACAGTCAGGCAGAGGATCATTCTCAGCAATCTCCTGAAACGTCTGCCCCCTCCGTTAAATCCCCTGGTAACCCGGCTCGCAAGAGCATTCCCAGAACAGACATCAGCAGAGAACTCCCGCGTCCTCTTTGTGCCTGTATTTGTGCCAGCCCCAGCCCCCGGAAGGACACTCCCAGATATCGGATTCGTTCCCAGAGCAGTTCACATCGTCCAGCCAGATCTGTCCGGATCCTTGCCCATAATGAGCAGAGACAGTTGCATTGCTGGCACGTCCACATCCCAGTTGTTTGCAAATGATGTTGGAGTCTGGCGGGTCCCTGAAATCATCACAGACTGTCCCCCAGCTGCCACTGTAATAAATCTCCACTCTCCCAGCACAGCGACCTGCCCCATCCACCAGTCTGATCCACCTGCTCCCTGCAGGGACAGAGCCCAACTCTTAATGTGTATTTTCCTACTGAACAGAGAATGTTTGTGAGATTTCGAAATGAATCACCTGAACAAACCACACCAACATCCTCAGCAATTCCTGCCTGGGCTGTCTCAGCCGTGGAGTTGTCACAGCGAGTCGGAGGAGTCTCATTTCCTGTACCCTGGGCCCTTCTCAGTGACTCTGCACTGGAGCTGCTCACCATGCTGGCATCTCTCATATCCCACTGCTCACCCAGCCCTCTGCCCCATGCCCCATGGAGGAAAATCTCAGCTCTCCCATCCCACCAGCTCTCTCCACTCAGCAGTGTGAATGATTCAAAGCTACCTGGGCTCAGGAGAGATGGGAAATAAACTGACTAACTCTCTCTCGTCTACACTAAAAATAACACAGAGGGGGCATGACATTATGGGCTGTTTCTCAATAAGAAGGTCTAAGCCAGGGATCAGAGTGTCTCACAGTGTTGAAGGGAAGAGCCTCTGTCAGAGACACTTTATAAGTTGAAGGTGCTCTAAGGATTGTGAAACTCTGAGCTTGACAGAAGGGCTTGGTTTGGAATAGACCATGGTTATTCACCAGCCACTTTGCTCCAGTCCATGGCACAAAGCACTATAAACCCAGCAGAATCTGGCCAAGAGACTATTCACCTCAAATCGGCATCTGCTACATACACCCCCTTCCCAGTCACCACTATTCAGGATGTAGCTGAGTGAGAAGGAGGCATGGCTGAAACATTTAGCAGGCAATTGAAAACTAGTATAGAGTCCAGTAGCCCTGAGAACACTGCTTAATTCTGAGCACTGGGTCTGCCGCTAGTCAGCAGTGAGACTGAAGAGACATAACTGGCACCTTAAAGCACATTTACCCCTCCTTCCTTCACAAGCTGCACTAAACATAGTTTCACAGCCCTGGGCACAGCACTGGGAGGCGGTGGGGCAATAACCCAAAGTCGCTCCTTTGCCTCCTGGTTCTGCTGCTCCCTCAGCCCCCTCCGCTGAAGAGACACCATGAGAAAAAAACATCCCCCCTTTTCCTTCCTTCTCCACCTCCTCCACAGACATCAGCTGGGCTTCAGAGCCACCTTTCCCACCGCGCAGCCTCCTCGCTGTGCATGGGGTGCTGGGCGTCAATGGGGTGGCTGATCCTCAGCCCCCCTCGCTGCACTTGGGGGGGCTGTGCTGCCACCCCTTCCCTTCCCAGCAGAGCCCACCCCAGCTTAGGGAGCCGGGCAGCAGCGGGCAGGCGGGAGCCTCCTCCTCCCAAGGGAGCCCGGCAACCAGCTGACGCTGCCTGCAGCCCCAGAGTGAGCGAGCAGGGTTGGGGATGCGGGAGGGCGGTGCGGAGCCCAGAGCCAGCCTGTGGCCACACACAAAACCCAGCTCCGGACTTCGAATCCAGAGCCCAGTCCTGGCTGCATGGAAGGGCACCACTTCTGGAAAATATGCTCAGGGGAGAGCAGCCACTACCCCTGCTCCTCCTTAGCTACGCTACTGTGCCAGCTAGTAAAACACCTTAAAGAGGAGGCGTCCCTCTCCCTGTCAATGATCTCCCTCCTACAATTCAGTGACAGCCTGAATTGTTCCTTATCCCGGCAGAGATGGAGGATTCAAAGCAGCAACATCAAACCCCTGTGTAGCTCACAGGAATGAACATAAACACTCTCTGATATCTGAGATGTTTAGTTTTACCCTTGGTCAACTACAAGGCCAAAGGGAAAGGAGGTGGTGCCAGAGATAAAAAGTGAAACACGACATATCATAGTTATGTCCATAGTGACTGCAAATTTTTTTTATATACTTCTTATCATCAGTGCACTGTTTTCTCTGGAGTCTAGACCTTGACCAAGAAATTTGTATCTTGATAAAATAATTGACTGCCCCTGGTGAAGGCAATGGACTTGACACCCACTGCAGTGTCCCTACACAGGTACAAGTACTAACAACATGGCTGCATTTTAGCTATAGTTTTTAATCAGGGCAATAAATTTAAACAAACCCCTGTTAAATCATTTCCCAGCCTGAGTCCTTCACCCACATTCCTTAGGGCATTGGGCCACCATGTGGACGTTTCATTTCCCACCTCAATTTCACACAGAGACACAATTTCCTTTGCACAGATCCGTGAACAGCAAAACCTCCCTGTGTCTCTGGTCAGAGCCAGGGCACTCGATTCCAGTGAACCCTTCTCTCCTGCAGTGGCGATGGGCAGACAGAGGGGATGTGGCACCTGCATCCTTGACAGGGAGATATTGGTTCAGCTCTTTCTTTCTGCTGCTGTTGTTAGTCCAGGAGACACCAAGGGTGGAATGCAAGGCTGAGTTCATGCACCAACCCCCTGAAATATTTCAGTGCCCCAGAGAAATCCTGCCCCCTGCTATTGGAACGATGTGCTGGAGATTTGACTAGGAAAGGGACGGTCTGAATTGTCTGAGTGGGGAATGAACAACAATCTACAGCAATGTCATTAACACAAACACACTCTCATCCTGCTCCAGCCAGAAGGGAAATGGGCAGGAATTCTCGCTGTTCAGCCAAGGACACACTTACACTGATGTGCAGCCATGAGTGTGCTGGGGAAGCTGGTCTGAGCAAACAATTGGAAGTGACAATTCAGTGAGAACAGAATCATCATGTAGTGAAACAAATGTATGTTAAGTAGTTGTGGCCGAGTGGTTAAGGTGATGGACTAGAAATCCATTGGGGTCTCCCTGCGCAGGTTCAAATCCTGCCAACTACGCAAGCACTGGGCTGCTGTTGTTGTTACTATTGTAGTCTTAGTGCCTGAGCATCCACAGTGTGAACTGGAGCCAGACCTAGTTTCACTTTGTCTATACTTAAAACACTGCTGTGGCACTGCTATAGCTCTCTGCAGCAGACAGTGACTGGAGCGGTTTTCTCATCCCTGTAATAGCTACATTGACAGAACAATTCTTCCTTTTCTTTAGCACTATCTAATCAGGGCTTAGGTCACCTTAACTCTATGGGTTGTGGGGGGGGTCACACCCTGAGAGATGTTGCTTTGCCAGTTAAGTGCCCAGTGTACACCAGCGCTTAGATTCCTTTTGGTATTTCAAGGAAGGCACTGACCTGTGAGAGGAAAACATCAGATCACAAACACAGAGACAGAATTCCCCACATTTAATCTTGCTGCACTTTCCAGAAAGTCACAAAATTCAATTCATTCTTGCTAGGACAGAGAAAAAATAAGTGACACTAAGTTTTTGGCTCGGTTAAATAAAATTAAGTGTTTAATTAATATAGTAAAACTCTGTACTGATTCCTCTAACTAACACCACAGCGTGAAATAGGAACAGAGACAAATCTTGTCAGTGATGACTAATTTTGCAAATGATCTTCCCATTATTAATTGCCACGCTGCCCCCATTGGAGGTCTGGGCATCTCCAGTGTCATTGCTCTGTATTCACCTTCCCCTTAGAATTGTTCTCAGACATTCGCCTTCCTCTGCAGCGTGGGGCACGGGGTCACTTGCTGGAGGATTTCCTGCACCTTGAGGTCTTTAAGCCACGATTTGAGGACTTCAATAACTCAGACATAGGTCAAGGGTTTGTTACAGGAGTGGGTGGGTAAGATTCTGTGGCCTGCATTGTGCAGGAGGTCAGACTAGAAGATCATAATGGTCCCTTCTGAACTTTAGTCTATGAATCTATGAATTTATTCCCAAATTTGGAAAATTGTGCAGTTCAGAATGTGAATAGTGACCCGTCTCCTTCCTGCACCTGCTCTACATTGCTTCCCAGCAGCTCCTCCCCCTGCACAGTCACCCCAGCACGGCAGTGCAGCCCCCCAGGGTTCAGCAGGGGCCCCTGGAAAGGACAGTGGGTGCAGCTAACAGCCCAGTGTGCCTGGCAGTGAGGCAGCTGTAAAAAATCAACACTCCCCCTCAGAAGTACAGAGATTGCATTCCCCAACTTTAACATCCTGACCCCCTGTAGAAAGCCACATGTGCCAGTTGTATTTTCACAGGGAGATGCAAAAATCAAGTGACACCAATTTTTAAGTTGAGTAAATAATGTTGAGGAGATAGTTATTAACCTCACAAATATACTAAAGATCCCTCAACATAACACCTGAAGGTGAAATATGAACAGAGACAAACCTTGTCAGCAAAGGCTCCTTTCCCAAACGATCCTCAAAATGTTACTAATTCCCACCCTTCCTCCACAGGAGCTCTATGTGGTGTAACTGTTCTGCAGGCAGCTTCCCATCAAATGCTGTTGTGGGACATTCCCAGACCTGGAAATATACCAACGACAGAATTTGAAGAGCAAACGTGGCTTCCTGCACCAGGCGGGATTTGAGTGTTTTGTCCCTGTCACTTAGTCTTTGTCAATAGTACAGATGCCATGGTGGACTCTAGGCTCTGCTGGAGGGATCCTGGCACAGGGGCTGGTGGAGGAGAAAGGATTGTAGATTCTGACCTGTGCTCTGGAGAGGAGGTAATAATTGAAAGGGGCATTTTTGACTCCTCCCCTCCTCAGTGTCCCAGGGCTGGAATTGTACATTTCACAAGGGCAAATGAGGGGGTGACACCACTTGATTAATGAAAACCAGTGCTGTAGGTGAGGTTTAAACTCACAACCTCAGCACAGCTCCTCTCAGCACTGCCCTATAAGTACTGTGCACTAACCAATTGCGTCACTGAAGCACCTGCTTTTTGTGATTCTCTGAGACACCTAGGCTGATAAAGACAAGGAGTGACCCCAAAACATTCTCAATGGAGCTGAGAACAGGTAGCGACAAGTGTTGTACTCGGTGGGGTGGATTCTTCTTAAGGCTTCCAGGCACCATTTGACCCTTTTGTTATTCCCTGTGTAATAACAGAGCTGATTAAGACTCAGTGTAGAGTCTTGCTGCAGACCGACAGATCTGAAATCACTGATAACCAGGTCTGAGCATTAGTCCTGCTTTGGGACAGTGTCTCTCATGCAAGAAACTGTCCAGTCTGCGCTAGCAGTGAGGCTCCTTCACTAACACCCACTTCAGCCCCCCTCACCTGCCCCATCCCTGGGCCTGCCATTTCCCCATCCTCCCTCCGGTGACTCCCTCTGTCTGTGGGGCCCCTCCCCCCACCCATCCCACCTCCCCGTCCCATGAGTCCGCCCCAACCCCCTCCTCCTCCCCCCATCCTCAGAGCCCTGCCCCTGACCTCCTCCTCCCCCCGTCCTCACCGCCCCTCCCCCAACCTCCTTCTCCCCCGCCCTCAGCGCCCTGCCCCCGACATCCTCCTCCCAACCCTCGTCCTCAGCGCCCCTCCCCCAATTGCCTCTAACCCATTTCTCCATTGCTGGGCCCCATTTTACCATCCCCCTACTCCCCTAGTCCTTCCCTGGGTGTGAGGTTCCTCATCTCCAGTCTCTGCTACCGCCCAACCTGCCGGGTTCCCCTTTTCAGCCACCGTGGGGCCTTGCAACCCGCCCCTGCCTCTCCTTGCCGGGGTCTCTAAATCCCCCAGTCCCACAGTGCACTCTGGCACCACCACTCTCCTCTCCCCCTTGGGTCCTCCTGGACACCCCAACCCACAGTGTGAAATATTTATGAGTGTTTTAAAATTTCAGTGCTCTGCATTTTTCTCCTGCCACTGCCACCTGGCAGCTCAGGGATGTGAGATTCTCCTCCATTGCGTTTCTGCCCACGGAAAAAGAAGAGAGATCACACTTCAGCACCTTTGTAAGTAAAAGCAGCCTGGAAACAAACCAACTGTCTCCAGAGTGTGTAGTTTGTGTTTCTTTTGTTGCAGTTGATGTGTGCGCAGCATGCACGGTGTGTGTGTATGTGTGCAGTGTGTGCAGTGGACAGGGGCATGGTGTGTGTGTCTATGTGCAGTGTGTGTGGTGGAGAGTGGCACAGTGTGTGCGTGTGTGTGTGCGTGTGTGCAGTGGATAGGGGCATAGTGTGTGTGTCTATCTGCAGTGTGTGTGGTGGACAGTGGCATTGTGTGTGTGTGTGTGTGTGTGTGTAGGGCCGGTGCAAGGAAGTTTCGCGCCCTAGGCAAAACTTTCACCTTGCTCCCCTCACCCCCAGCCCTGCATCAGCTCCCCACCCTCTGCCCTCAGGTGCCCCCCCCCAGGGCAGCTCCCTTGCTTGGGAGCTGTGCAGTACCTCCCCACCCCAGCTCACCTCTGCTCCGCATCTTCCCCGACTCGCCGCCCCTGCTCTAATTCTTCTCCCAGGCTTGCGGTGCCAAACAGCTAATTGGCGCCGCAAGCCTGGGAGGCGGGAGAAGTGGAGCAGCGACTGTGCACTCGAGGAGGAACCGCTGTAAAAAAAAAATTGGAGGCACCGCTTTTTGGCACCCCCAAATCTTGGCGCCCTAGGCAACTGCCTAGTTCGCCTTAATGGTAGCACTGACCCTGTGTGTGTGTGGTGGACAGTGGCACTGTGTGTGTATGTGCAGTATGTGTGGTGGACAGTGGCATTGTGTGTGTGTGTGCAGTATGTGTGGTGGGTAGTGGCACTGTGTTTATGTGTGTGTGTGTGCAGTATGTGTGGTGAACAGTGGCACTTTGTGTGTGTGTGTGTGTGCAGAATGTGTGATGGGCAGTGGCACTGTGTGTGTGTGTGAGAGTGTGTATGTGCAGTGTGTGTGGTGGACAGTGGCACTGTGTGTGAGTGTGTGTATGAGCAGTGTGTGTGGAGGACAGGGGCAGTGTGTGCTCACACAGGAATTCACGGGGAACTCACCACCCTTGGCGCAGCATTTGACTTGTCCTCGGAGTGAATGTAGCACTGTGGAGTGTCAGCCACAGAGCATCTTCTGACAGCTCAGAGGAGCAATTGCAGAGAACGTCCTTCTCAACCCCAGGCTGGAAAATGCTCAGTGAGTTCTGTGGGCACGGAGCAAAAGACCAGTGTCTGACACCTCCTGCAAAACGGCCTCTCTCTGCTCTATAGCATGGAGACGCTGTAGCTTTAATGGTAGTGAAAAAAATGGCACCCTGGGAAAACAAGCGTAAGGCCCTTTCTGGAAAAGGCTGAAACTTTTTTGCTGAAATTAAAAAAAAACAATTCAGCCTGACTGGCTGTTAATGACCCTTGCAGAAAGTCCTACTTCTTGCCCACCATGCACGTGAAAGAACCATTTCCATTTCAGTGCCAGAAGAAAGGAGACCCAGAAGAAGCCTCTGTGCCTCCTGCACTTCAGCAATGCATGGGAGGGGTCAAATAATCAGATCAAATATTACAGACCATGATGGGGTGTGCATACCCCGCACTAGGGAAGAAAGGGTTAATTCCACACTGTGGCTGGAGGAAGTCCCGCCCCTCAGACCCTGCTGGGCATGCTCCAGCTGCTGTGTCAGTATAAAGGAGAACAGCTCAGCTCAGTCTGGGCTGGCCATTGAGGAAGACGCACGCTTGGTGGAGGCTCCAGGCCAGGAGCCACTACAGCCCCTGACTGTGGGACCAGAGATCCCAGGTACCAGACCGGAGACTTGCTACCTACAGTCAATTGGGGGGAGTCAAAGTTCTATGGAGCTGCCAGTGCCAGGGAACCCAGAGACCCTGACGATAGATGGATGACAGCTTCGGGAAACAAGGTAGGAAGTGGCCCAGGGAGGCAGAGTGAGTGGTATCTCGTACCTGTGTAAGGTCAGCATGTTGCGGTAGGATCCTGGCTGGCTGCGTAACGAACGCACTCAACTTGAGGGGGCCTTGGGCTGGGACCCGGTGGAGTCAGGTGGGCCCAGTTCCCCTTAATCCAGCCACTATCCCTGTTTTGAAGCGGCCCCTTGATCTGACCATTAGGCCTTGCAGACCTGAACCAAAGGGTGGCCATATTGACTCACTCATGCAATCCTGAACCAAGGACAGCCATGTTGACTCTGGACTTAGTGCACCTAAATCTTGAGTTCAAGGACAGTCCGACCTTTCCAGTGATATCTCACATGGCCCATCTTGCATAAAACACATCTTAGCTGTGCCATATGCATATCATAACAATAAATCTATGAAGAATATGGGGTGTAGGGTCACAGCTCCTCTGGCAAGGCAGCGACTGGCAGGGACCAGAGGAAGCTAGAGAGAGCTCCTGGCTGGTTGCTGGGACTTGCAGGCTTGAGACCCTGAGAAGAGGGCGAAGAACGTGCTGGGGCTGCAGGGAAGCAGCCCCAGGAATTGAAGCAGCACTGGGGGATGAAGTTAAGGAGAGGAAGCAGAAGCTGTTATCTACAGGATCCCTGGGCTGGGACCCAGAGTAGTGTGGGCCTGGATCCCAGCCACTCACCACTGGGGAAATGGCTGGATTGGGAGACACTTCACCGCATATCTGCCTAAGTCACCCTGGAAGGGAGGAGCACAGATCATGGCACGGCCGGATGGCCGAGTCATAAAGAGGATGCTGCAGTACTTGGACTGAGGCAGTCTGCAAGCAGTGACAGTGATGGACAAGGCACCACCAGAAGGAACACTAGCTGAGCGAGCTAATCCCTGAGACAAACAGCAGGAGGTGCCACCCTGGCACCACCCTGGCATCACCCATTACAGGGCCTGAGTGCATGCCCTCCCCTTCCTGGGGGTCTGGCCAGGCTCTGCCAAGCGAGGCTCATCTGCTCTGTGAGCCCATCCAGGGAGCTGATACCACCCAGACATATGTGTGTCCTCAGGGCAACACAGTTGCAAAAGTGAGCAGTGGCAGGCTGCAGCACACACCACACTTGCTGGCTCAGCCTTGTGCATGCTGGGGTGGCCACCTCCCCATTGATGAGACCTGGTCCCACGTCTTCCTGGAGCTCCAGTCTGCCCTGCTGCCATCCCTGTCTGTGTTGCTGTTGTCTGCTCTAGCAGCTGACTGGAAGGGGCGCATTGGCCCCAGGCCATGTAGCCATGAGATCTGGAAGGCTGAAAGCAGGAAGAATGGTGCCTTCCTAGCCCACCCAATATTCCATAATATAATTAAGGAAAATATTTCTCAATGAATTCTCAGTAAAAGATCAGAAACCACCAGTGTCTGCATCATGCTAAGGGCATTGGGATTTTCTTTAAATTTGGCAGACCAACCTAACACACATTTGAACCTCTTCTTTTCACACTGTTGCTCATTCTCGGGGTCTGCTTTGTCTCCAGAGAGATCCATTCTCTTTCAGAACAGCCTTGCTCTTCCTGTCTGTTTCATTCATGGACATGTCAGAATAAACACTCCCCTTCATTCTATTCACAGGCAAACACTAATATTAACTGTTTGCTACTGAGGGGTTTAGAAGCATTTATTGCGTGAAGGATGACATTTCTGGGGGATTGTTCCCAAGATCCAGCACTTTATGTTCAAACATCACCCAGCTTCTTTGGTGAAAACAAGACCAAGGTTTCTTTGCAGTATACAGGAGGTTTTCACCCCAGGTGGGACTTGAACCCACAATTTCTAGCTTAGGAGACCCATGCCTTATCCATTAGGCCACTGATGTACAACTGGAATAACACAAATTCCCTCTCATAAATGCACATTCCTCACATTCACTTCGAAGCCGAATACCCCCTTTCTGCACCTTACAGAAATGTCTGCATCCCCTGGCAGTGAGGGAACTAGGCAGGTGACTGACAGAGCTGAGCACCACCTTTCTACCAGCCATCTTTAGAGAAGAACCCCATCCTAGAGTCACCCCTCCCTCCTTCAGCACCTCCACGTCTGTGGCTCTGAGTGGCAGTAGGATGATTAGGGGGAGAATCCGGGGCTGGAAGCGGGGTAAGGTCAGCCTGTACGGAGTAACCAGATGAGGCAGACCCAGGGGGAGGTTGTGGGCTGCTGGTCAGTTGTTGAGATCTGAGCTCTAGATCAAAGCTGCACAGTGACCTGACACCCAGGGTTACAGGACAGACATCGTGACCCCCTAACTGGCCTCGATGAACCCCAAATCGTTATTACTAAGGGCATTGAGTCTCTGTCCCTTAATAACTTCTGGGAGCTCCCCAGCAGGCTGCGGGCATCAGCCGCCTCCTGCCTCACAGGTTAGACTCTTGGGGCTGTGCCAGCCGCCCCCTCGCTTGAAGGCCCAGTGTAGGAAGAAGGAGACCTGGTGCTGGCAGAAGAGGGTTTTGATTAATCTACCTATATTAATCCACGGACGCTGTGTCACTCTGCTGGCTTTTCTTCAGCAGCACCTAGTGGCCCTGGCTCCAGGCTAGTGCCTGGTGAGCTCTGGCACTGGCAGGAAGCGCTGCAGGGTGTCGAGCAGCGGCCCTGGCAAACAGCTGCTGGTAGGTGTCTCTGTGGTATCATGGATCAGTAAGTTCAGCTGGTAATCGAAAGGAGGGGGGTTTATGCTCCCCCAGGAATGCCACTGAAGGCTCCTCATGGGCTCCTCAAGGTCTGCTGGGAGCCGTGATGTTCCCCTTTACCGCCTCGAAGGCTCCCTCTCGGACACTGTGGCTTCACCTGCTGGCTGGAAGAGTGTGGGGGCTGCGCTGCAAAAGCCCATCTCCCGGCAGCTGTACTAGAGGCTTGGGATTAGTCCTCAAAGCCAAGCACAAAACCTTCAGCCGGGAACATTTCGCTCCCTTCCCACCTCCGCCCAAGCGGCAAGGGAGAAGTGGACGAGACATGCTGGCTCGAAGATGCCTCCTTCCCACTTCCCTGTACACTGTGCAAAGCCCTTGGCCTGCCTCATGCCTCGTCAGGAAAGCGCGGTCATGCTGCCCAAGCCTAAGTCACTTCCGCAGCCTGGCCTGCCCTGGCTGACGGTGCGCAGAGCCACGTGAGTCAATGGCAGGTCAAATCGGGAGCCTCAGCTCTTTCCCCTGACAGCCACACAGTGCTGCCAAGTGTCCTGAGAGCCTCCCTCGTCTTCTCCCGCAGCAGCCGCCTGCCGGTGTGGGTGGGAAAAGGGGACGAGGAAGTACTGCTGCCTCATTCCGGGACAGGAGGCCCTCACCCTGCCCAGGCCTGTCTCTTGCCTTCAGCCCAGGCAGTCAGAGGTGCCAGCAGGGCCGGCACTTCCATTTAGGCGGCCTAGGTAATCGCCTAGGGTGCCAGGATTATTGGGGGGTGGCATTTTGCTGGGGGGGGACAGCAGGAAGCTCCTGTGGACCTGCTGCAGCCGTGCCTGCGGAGGGTCCCCTGGTCCCGCGGCTCCAGTGGAGCTGCCGCAGGCATTCCTGTGGACGGTCCGCTGCTCCCGTGGCTCTGGTGGACCTCCTGCAGGCACGGCTGCGGCAGCTCCACCGGAGCCGCAGACCAGCTGACCCTCTCCTCAGGCACGACTGTGGCAGGTGCACCGGAGCCACAGGACCAGCGTGCGGGGCGGCAAAATGGCCGTCCTCCTAGGGCGCTAAAAACACTAGCGCCAGTCCTGGGTGCCGGGGAGCTCCCTGGCAGGCCGCCGCCTCAGCCAGGAAATAAGGAAAAGGCGATGATTAAAGAAGTCAGGAAATAACAAGGAAATGAAGAGGTTTGTCGAACGGGTTTCTGTCCAATTTACCATCTTCTCAGCTACCGCTCAAAGTTAAAAACCTAAAGTCGACCTATCGGCATAAGTACAGATGGTTGGATGGAAATTAAAAGGAGCTGCTGTCACAAGTGTTAGGTGCCTGCAAGCAGCATGCAGACCGTTTAAAAACACTGCAATTAGAGGCTCAGATGAAACATTTGCCCTAAATCAGAAACAACAATAGGACGACCAGCAGAAAGCCACTCTAGGTAAAAGGCCGAGGAATGGAGGCTGTTAGAGGCAAAAAGTCATCCCTCAAAATTTGGAAATCAAATCCTAGTGAGAATAATAGGAAGGTGCACAAACTCTGGCCTGTTAAGTGTCAAAGTGTAACAAGTCAGGCCAAGAAAGAATCTGAGAAGCAACATGCTAAAGACACAAAAGCTAAGCATAAATCCGGTCAATGCGAGTCCTGGTCTGTCCCCGCAGAAAGGTGAAGCCCCCCTGTGGCTGGACTGAGCTCCTCTAAGCTGACCTCACTACAGACCTGTGCCAGGTAGCGCTCATTGTAAAAGTGTGTCCTCTGAC
This sequence comes from Gopherus flavomarginatus, assembly GCF_025201925.1. Taxonomy (NCBI): domain Eukaryota; kingdom Metazoa; phylum Chordata; order Testudines; family Testudinidae; genus Gopherus; species Gopherus flavomarginatus. The sequence continues at coordinate 28,905,092 of NC_066620.1, read as the reverse complement.
GGTTGGGAAAACGGGACCAGAGGTCCTCAGGCCAGCTGACACAATTAAAATCCTCCCCCCAACAACAAATATCATGCAGTCTAGAGGAAGAGAGCCTTTGATCTTCCCTCTCATGGCTTAACTGGGGACCATACACACTAATATAGCAGTAATCAGTGCCACAGAGCACAAAGTCTACCAGTAATGTCCTCCCTGGTCGGAGTTCCACCACCTTCTGTACTCGCACCGTGAATGTGAAAAACAAGACTCCAGGCCCATCATTCTTCCCTGGACAGGGGGCCCTTCCTCCAATCATCCTCTGCCTATTGAGCTACCCTAGAGTTGTTAATGTGCATTTCCTGAACACCCACCATGTCCAAGTCCACCTGCTCCAAGGCACTGAACATCAAGCACCTCCTCCTGGGCCCCCAAATCCTTTCCACCTTCCACACAGCCATTTTCACAGATGCCCCTTCCCTGGTGCTGCCCTTGCTCAGCTGCACAGAGGAGTTTTCATCCCCATCCCTGCCTGTCACTGCCCAGCAGCCCTCTGGCACTATTCCTGAGGGTCACCCTGCCTTGCTCTCTTCCTGCCATGCTGGGAAAGACAGCTCTCATCGTTAAAGGTCAGGTGGGCCAACTAGGGGCAGAAGCCCATTCTATGTTTTCCTACTGCAGAGCCCAAGATCAGAGACTCACCTTCAGTGCCACCCAGAGGGGAGGCAAGTGGGGCAATTTGCCCCAGGCCCCGCAGGGGTCCCAGGAGAATACAATGTTGCAACTTTTTTTAATGGAAGGGGCCCCCAAAACTGCCATTTTTTCACTACCATTAAAGCTACAGCGTCTCCATGCTTTGGAGCAGAGAGACCATTTTGCAGGAGGTGTCAAAGACTGGTCAGCCCTGCTCACTTTGGGTATAGGCACCACTGTGCTGCCAGAGAACAAGCTGCCCCTGCACAAAGAAGATGAAAGAACCTGCCAAAGCCTGGGATTGAATTAGGGACCTTTAGGTCTTCAGTCTAATGCTCTCCCAACTGAGCTACTTTGGCAGCTGTATGGGATTATTTTGGCCTGTTGCTTCTCTGTCCAGGATGTTTTTGCAGCCATTGCACACAAAAAGGACGTCATTGTGAGCGGGCCATGAAGACAAGACTCACTTTTGCCTGCCTTGCTCAGCTTGACTTGCTTCCTCACCCCGTTCCTGCCTTAGTTCCTGGGTTGACCTGGTGGTGGAAGGGGACTGGGGGCCAGTGGTGCGGAGAGGAAGTTGAGCTGGACCCTGAGCTAGACTAGACCCTGGAGGTGAGAGTCTGGCCACCACTTGCCATGCCACCCTGTTGTCCTGGCTTCCCCCACTGGGCGTCATTTCGGGAGGGAAGTGGAGCTTCTGCCTCCCCTCCCCAATTTTCACACCACAGAGGAGTGCGAACAGGAAAATGAATGGCTGCTCCACACGCCCACCGGAGGAATCCAATGCCCTTAGCTGTGGTAAGTAAGGCTACGTCTTCATTACCTGCAGTATTGGCGGGTAGCAATCGATTTCTCGGGGATCTATATATCGCGTCTCATCTAGATGCAATGTATCGAACCCTGAATGCACTCCTGTCGACTCCGGGATCTATATATCGCGTCTCATCTAGACGCAATGTATCGAACCCTGAATGCACTCCTGTCGACTCCGGAACTCCACCAATGCGAACGGCGGTAGTGGAGTCGACAGGGGGAGCCGCGGAAGTCGATCCTGCGCCGTGAGGACGGTAGGTAACTCGATCTAAGATACTTCGACTTCAGCTACGTTATTCATGTAGCTGAAGTTGTGTATCTTAGATCGATCCCCTCCCCTAGTGTAGACCAGCCCTAAGAAGTATCTGTTGGCTGACAGAGCCTGTCCCCGAGCAGCTGGAACAGCAGCTGCCGCCTCCCCCTCGGCTCCAGGCTGTGGGAAATGCTCATTGCCTGGCTGCATGGGCGGATGCTGCTCCGTGCTCTGGATTGCGTCTGTATTGCTCTGTCAACTCCGCATCTTCACTGAGCCAGTCTCGTAAGGTCCCAAGTGCCCCCTCCAGGCTGGCAGCTGAGAGTCTGTGCAGACATCAGTCCCCCTGCCAGCCCCACAGCCAGCAGAAGCGCCAGCCCCCCCAGCACCACAGGGGCACTCAATGCACTTCCTGTGGGGAAATGGCTCCTTGGTATCCAGCTGTTAGAGTGAGAGCCAGGGGAGAGCAGTGTCTGACTCACCGTGGGGGAGAGAAGAAACCTGATAAGTGTGGATCTCCCTCAGTCTCCCCCGCAATGCTGGTCAGTTTTATTATCACTGTGATAGTCACTGCTTCCCTTCAGGGCCAGCCCTAGAGAGGTCTGGGGTCTGGGACAAATCCCCCCTTTCCTCCCCAGGTCCTGCCCCCACCCCTTCCCCCAAGCCCTCACCCCATCCCATCCCATCCCATCTCTTCGCGGCTTGCACCATTCCTCTCCCTCTCCCACCTCTTCCCATCCCTGCTCCTCCCCCTCCCCACCCAGCGCCTCCTGCACCCCACTGAACAGCTGATCACTGGCAAGTGGGAGGTGCTGAAGGGGAAGAGGAGGAGCTTGTCAGCAAGGCCTGTAGTGGGGGGAGGGAGCTGGCTGCCAGTGGGTGCTGAGCACCTATTTTTTCTCTGTTGGTTCTGCAGCCCCGTAGCTCCCATGGAGTCGCTGACTTGGCTTCCTTTGCACTCTAGAGAGAGGAGCAGAACCAGGGCTATGGCTGATCCATGGGGCACCAGGTGAGTGGCAGAGGCTTCAGGTGCTGAGAGTTTGCCTGACCCCTCAGGGACACAGTGTGAGGTGCTGCCCCAGGGATCTCTATGTAAGGAGCAGAACAGGACTTTCTTGGGGTGGGGAGAGAATTGAGAGTGTCTCAGGGGGGTATACGGAGGTGTTGCCCGTGTGAGAGACTGGCTAAAACGCAGGCCATGCTGCGAGCAGGATTCAAACCTGCACAGGAAAACCCTATTGGATTTTAACTCCCACATCTTAACCACTCAGCCATCACAGCTGTGAGAGAAAAACTGCCCCAATGCCAGAAAAACTAGTAAAGAATCACAATGACCAGGTGTGAAGTCATCTGAACTACAGAATTCCCACCGCAAACCTGGCTCCCAAAGCACAGGGGGGATTTGGGGTTTGTTCTCTTTGCTTAGCCATGTGCAGTCGCACAGAGAGCGCGTTTAAAAGTCTTCTCTCCCACAGAACAGGAATGGGAAATGATTCTCAACTTGAAGCCTGATGTAGGGTGACCAGATGTCCCGATTTTATCAGGACTGTCCTGATATTTGCTTGTTTGTCCCACATCCCAACTGATGTTTGGTCGAGACCCTGCACAAACAAATAACTTTGTCCTCTTCTCCAGCACAGAGGCATAGTCTGGAGGGATACTTGCCCCCCCAACTCCGCCCCCTCATTCCCCCATTCGATCCCTCCCCAAATCCCGGCCCTGGCCCTGCCCCCATCCCCACCCCCTCACTGCCCCTTTGGATTCCTCCACAAATCCTCGTCCTGGCACTGCCTCTTCCCCAAGCACGCGGCATTCTTCCTCCCTCCCAGGTTTGGACACGGGCCATGGCCATGGCTGGGAGCGCAGCGCAGAAGCTGCTCTAGCCCTGCAGCCTGTGGGGCAGCGCAGTGGGGCTGGGGGCAGCGTGGAGCAGGCAGGGCCCAGGTGGGCGAGGGGCAGAGACACACATGGGGCAGACACACTTCTGTCGGGAGCTGCCTGGTTCATCCCTTGCCCGGGAGCTGCAGGAGAGGCCCGGATCATGGCTCGGCTGCAGAGCTCGGAGCCCAGGCTGGGCCCAGGAGTGAGGGGATCGGGCAGCTGGGGTGCAGCGGGGGTTGGAGCCGAGAGTTGGTTGGAGATGGGGCTGTGCCACTGCTGCTTGGCGGCGGAGGGGCCATCTTTGACATCTGGTCACCCTAGCCTGATATGAAGGAGGATGTCTGGACCAAGGGGCCAGGGACTGGCCTTTGCTAGAGAAACCACTGTCAAATTTTAGCCAGTTAGGACAAGTCAGCAAATAAGAACAACCTCAGGTATCAGTAACTGCTACAGATTGCAAATTCCTACATGCAGCAGTTTCTGGCACTACACCTATGCAGCTCTGCTCCCCGGCTCTTCTCGGGCTCCTGCTCTCTTCTTAGCTCTGCCCCACTCTCATCCAGAAAGTTCCAGCTCACATGGAGGATGGGACCCCCTGGCCTGGTGACTCCCTCATTACACTGTCTGGCCTGTCAGTGCAGCTAACTTGTAGCTTTGGCCTCTCCCCATTGTCCCTGGGGACTGTCAGTCTCAGGGTCCTGATTTCCCATTGATCCTTCCCCCTTCTATTGGTGCTGGGAACTAGCCAACCAACCCCCCGCCATACACACACACTAAGTTTTAGTAAAGGGCCAAGAGCCCCCTTACACAAGCAGCCCCATGAGGGTCACCGATGTGCAGAGAAGGCAGCACAAGCTGGTCCCATGGTGTAATGGGCAGCACTCAGGACTCTGAATTCTGTAATTTGAGTTCAAATCTCAGTGGGACCTTGTGTTGGCTTGTGGTCATAGGCAGCAGGTTATATACATTTGCGGTGCTTGGGCTCCAGCAATATTCAGGGCTGGGGGCCCTGCTCCAGCAATATTTGGAGCTGGGTCTCTTCCCTGGCCTCTGCCTGCCACCCCTCCCCCTGCATGTCCCCCCCCCCCCGCCACACTGTGTCCCTGCCTGACAAAAAGCAGCGTGTGCCTGTCCCCTGCCTGCTCCTGCTGCTGGAGTAGAGCGATTCTGGGCAGAACTGCTGTCTGCTTCTCCCGGGGTCCTAGTGCCCACCCACCACTAATGGCAAGACAGGCTGCCCTGAACCTCCCAGCCCCAGCCAGAGCCCTCATCCCCACGCGCCCCAGCCCTGAGCCCCCTCCTGCATCATGAATCCCTCATCCTCAGCCCTGCACTCCCTCCTATCCCCAAACTCCCTCCCAGAGGGTGCACCCCCTCCCCCTTCCCACACACTCTTTCCCACCCCCAAACTCCCTCCCAGAACCTGCACTTCTCACCCCTTCCTACAACCCCAGCCCATGCCACAGCCTGGAGCCTGCACCCAGCACCCAAACTCCATCCCAAAGCCTGCACCCTGCACCCCTCCTGCACCCTAATCCCTAGCCCAGGATCTGCACCCCAGACCTCCCCCCCAAGCCCTCTCCCAGAGCCTTAGGCAGGTGGGGGTGGAGTTTGGGGAGCTGAGTTTGGGGGCGGGTTCTGGGCACCACCAAAATTTCTACAAACTTGCCACCCATGCTTGTGGTAAAGCCCCAGAGCTCTACTTCCCTGTCTCCAGCTGTGTAAGAGTGACTCTTTCCCCTCCTGCTGGGTGACTCACACCTCCTAGAGCCAGGTCTTTGGCTGGGATGGCCACAATGGGATAGGGCTCTAGAACTTCCTACCCTGATAGTTGGGATTCTTGCTGCTGCACCTGATGTTCACAAGCTTGGCCCTTGTGCTTCCTACCACACTTTTCCTCTGGCCCACATGGCACTTGAAAAAAGAAGTGCCAGGATAGTGATTAATAGTCAGGTCTTGGCAGGAGGGAGGAAGAGTCCCAGGCTGGAGCCCCACACACCTTCCCTCCTCCGGGCACCTAGAGCAGAGGCAGCCCAGCTCTGTCCGCTGGATACCTCAGCAGAGTAGGTGAGTTCATGTAAATACAGTCTGGTCCCAAAGCCTCCTCCCAACCCTGGTCATCAGTAGCTGTCAGGGGAGAGCTCATTCACACCTCGCTTACAAATCATCATTTGAAATTCTAAGGTTGGCCAACACTGCCGAAGCCAATGCACCGACATTGTCAGCAAACACAACAGCTGGGTGAGGAAACCCGGCTTTGTCCAGACTTTCCAAAGCTATTTTACTTTCTCAGGTACAAGTAGTTTTCATACGTTGTATCTGCTTTTAAAGTGTGTTAACATTTCAATTTCCATTCAAATTTGCAACCAATGACAACATTGGCAGCACTGCATGTAACTACCTGACCACTGAGGGAGGGGGTGTTGGGGAAATTCGGGAAGGGGGTGCACAGCCCCTTGATTGGGGGGCGTATAGAGAATGCCCAGTTTCACTGAATTGAGTCTCCTACTGCAGCACCTCAGTAGGTTACATCAGAGAGGAGCTGCAGTGTCTAGGCAGTGGGATGCCTGTCCCTTTAAGATCCCAGCCCTGGGAAGTTCATGCTGAGAGGTGCTGCCTGTGAGAGGGGAAATAAAAAAGCCCTCTGCTCCCCGAACCCATGTTTGCAAACACTGGAGCCTCAGCCCACCGGGATAACTGTTACCCCTCTGCCCCTGCCTGTGCCGGGGTTTAACCCTCTGGCAACGCCTCCCTCTGGGCTTAACTCCGGCTCCTCCCCCCCCTCCCTGACTTTGCCCTTCAGTCCCTCTCCTAACTCTGCCTCCAGCTGCTTGACCCCCGACCAGTCAATTTCCACCCCCTGCTCAGACCCTGGCCACCCCTTTCTCTGATTTGCCCCCCTTTGCCCCTTTTTAATCCCTGTAAAAAGTAGGGGGTGCTGGGTCCCATTCTCTGGAGGGAGGGCTGGGCACCTGGCCCCTGCCTGCCCAGTGCTCAAAGTGCCCCATGATCTTGTGGATGTTTGCCGAGTGCTGCAGGGTCGCCCGAAGGGGGAGAGAGACGCAGTTAGGAGGTGATGCAGCCAAGGGTGCCTCGCCCAACACTGAGATGCAGCCACCTCTGGGGTGAGTTACACAAGTCAGCAAATGAATTTGGAATAAGAAACGCACTGAAAGGACCGAGGCAGCTGCATGAGGTGGAGAAAACCAGAAAAAGCAGTAGCCCTGGATCCCAGCCCTGCCCCTCCCTCACTCTACCCCCTAACCTCCACTCCCCTCCCACATGTGAGGGGAGAACCCAGGAGTCCTGGTCCCCAGCCTTGCCCACTCCCATATTTTGATATGGCTCCATCCAACAGCTGCCCCCACAATTGCAGAGCAGTGCCATGGGGCACACCGGGGCCTGCCTGTTTGCACAGGATGGGCAATGCCAGTGCCCCAGGATGGGGAGAGACCATGCTAAGGGAGAGGCAGGCAGCAGACAGCTCCCATGACAGAGAAAGAAACGCTAGGGGGTGCTATGCTGCAAGGAATGAAGGGGGTTGGCAGGGAGTGGGAGGATCTTCCCGCACAGCAGGTGCATCTGTCTCCCTCCCAATTCCTCCCCAGCCCTACCCCAGCCCAGGCTAATCCCAGCCCAGCTACCAGGGTTAAATTTGGCCTGGATTCCACAGCTGCTGGGGGTGGGGCGTGGGGCTGGGAAGCCTGAGCCTCTACTCCCCCTTCCCCAGACACAGTTTCATAGGCACAGACCAAAGGAGCCTGCAGCACTGCTGCCTAGAGGAAACTGAGTCACCAGCCACTGACAGACACATCATGGCTCTCCTCATCCTCATCCTCTTTTCCATATACAACCTGGCCAGGGGAGGGGGTGTAAACTCAGGGCAGTTGCATAGTTAACCTGTGGAACTCTTGCAGAAGGATGTTGTGAAGGCCAAGACTATAACAGGGTTCAAAAAAGAACTAGATGAGTTTATGGTGGATAGATCCATCAAGGGCTATTAGCCAGGGTGGGCAGGGATGGTGCCTGTAGCCTCTGTTTGCCAGAAGCTGGAATGGGCAACAGGGAATGGATCGCTTGATGATTCCCTGCTCTGTTCATTCCCTCTGGGGCACCTGGCACTGGCCACTGTCCAAAGACAGGAGGATACTGGGCTCGATGGACTTTGAATCTGAACCAGTCTGGCCGTTCTTATGTCTCCCTTGGTGCAGCAGTGACCCCCAGTGGGCAGTCAGAGTAACACACAGAGTATGTTTCCCTTGATACAGCAGTGACACCCAGTGGTCAGGTGTCGTAATGCACAGCATGTGTCTGCCCTCTACGAGCAGTGACACCCACGGACCAGTCACGATAATGCACAGAGTGTGTTTCCCATTAATCTGGGTAAGGCACAGAGCATGTTTCCCATGGAGCAGCAGTGACACCCAGTGACCAGCAGGGGTGACATCAGACTCTTCTCCTTTAGTGGGGGACTGAGATGAGCTAGACAAAAAAAATTGGGGGGCTGTGCCTCCCGTCACCTGGCCCCACCCTGCATGTGGGTCATGACTCTGCTCCTTCTCAGTTAAAGGCCAGGCTCATCTCCTCTCCCCCGGGCTAGGGTTTACAGCAATACAAACTTTATTAAAATAAAATAGTAAACAGGGTTTACTTTAAATATTCTAAATCTGTCCAAATTTTAGTACTGTATCCAAAGTTCTCTTAAAGATCCCATCAGTCACCAAAACCTAAATGAAAAATTGAAACCAAAATCAAGGCTTAATTTAAAACCCAACATTAAGAAAAACTTTGTTTGTAAAACTAAAAACTAACAAATGCTGTAAATTAATAATTTCAACATTTTATCAAAAAAATGTGCTACAGCAGAATGATAAAATAACATCAAATAAATAAGCATGTGTCATAAACAGATAGCTAAGGGTTAATGTTCTTTTACCTGGAAAGGAGTAACCGAAAAACCTGACCAGAGGACCAATCAGGAAACAAGACTTTTCAAATCTGGGTGGAGGGAAGTTTGTGTGTGACTCCTTTGTTCTTGGTCTTCTGCCTGTACTCTCTCAGCTATGAGAGGATTTTTCTGCCTCCTGCTTTTCTAATCTTCTGTTTCCCAGTTGTAAGTACAAAAGATAAGATAGTGATTTATATGGTTTTTATTTTGTATTTACATGTGTGTACTTGCTGGAGTGTTTTGAAGTGTGTTCTTTTTGAATAAGGCTGTTTATTCATATTTCTTTTAAGCAATTGACCCTGTATTTGTCACCTTAATACAGAGAGACCATTTTTATGTATTTTTTCTTTCTTTTTAAAGACCTGTTGGAGTTTTTCTTTAGTGGGGGACTCCAGGGAATAGAGTCTGTAGCTCACCAGGGAATTGGTGGGAGGAAGAAGTCGGGGGAAAAGAAAATCTCTGTGTGTTAGATTTACTAGCCTGACTTTGCATTCCCTCTGGAAGAAGGGGGGGTGGGGGAGAGATTGGCTCTCGGTACTTGTGTGTCCAGGACTGGAAATAGGGAGGGTGGAGTCCCTCTGTTTAGATTCATGGAGATTGCTGCTGTGTATCTCTCCAGGAACCCAGGGAGGAAACACCTGGAAGGGAGAAGGGAAGGGAAATGGTTTATTCCCCTTTGTTGTGAGACTCAAGGAATTTGGGTCTTGGGGTCCCCAGGGAAGGTTTTTGGGGGGACCAGAGTGCCCCAAAACACTCTAATTTTTTGGGTGGTGGCAGCTTTACCAGGTCCAAGCTGGTAACTAAGCTTGGAGGTTTTCATCCTAACCCCCATATTTTGGACGCTAACGTCCAAAGCTGGGAATATGTTATGACAGCATGACCACTAAAACCTCCTATAAAGGAATTGAATCCTTGAATACTGGTCAAATCTGTATAAAATATGCAGAACTATGTCAAAACTGGTGTTGCAGGTCAGCCATTCAAATCCAGCAAATGCCAATTAAAAGCTCCATTCCAACTAAAAAAACCAAAACAACCCAATAAACCAAAATGGTCACAGCCTGAAAAAAACCTACAGAGAAACAAAATTAAACTATACCAACACAGGAACAAATGATGTAAATTCCTAATTCTAACTTCTTGTTTCTCCCAGGAGGAAGGTGTTTTGCACCCCAGTAACCAGGCTGTCACTGCAGCTTTCCTTTCACTAAATAAGATTTTTACCAAATATAAATTGCCCTCCAATTTCTCTAAGAGATATTGAAATTGTATCTTTGCACTAATATCCCAAGTGTGCAAGTCCATCCCCTCAGAGCAGCCCCACACCCTGAGGCCAGGGGAGAATCCCAACTGGTTTGTGCATTTGTAACCCTGGGGCCTGAAGCTGATGAGAGAAAGGGAAGTGAGCCATCTTGGAGCTTTCCGATACCACCTGCGGGGAGCATAGGGATTTGACTGAGGGTACGACTTCACTACCCGCTGTACTGGCAGGGAGCAATAGATTGCTCGGGGATCGATATATCACGTCTCATCTAGACGCGATATATCGATCCCCGAACGCGCTTATATCGATTCCGTAACTCCATCAAGCCGAACGGAGTTGCGGAATCGACAGGGGAGCCGCGGACATCGATCCCGAGCTGTGAAGAGGATGGGTAATTCAATCTTAGATACTTCGACTTCAGCTATGTTATTCACGTAGCTGAAGTTGTGTATCTAAGATCGATTTTCCCCCATAGCGTAGACCAGCCCCCAGTGACATCCTGGCTAATTTTCACCTTGTTCTCTGCCAGCAGGCTCAACTGAAGAGCTCAGGAGTGACTTGACCATGGCAGCACCCTATTTACATATTAAAAGCTGGCATTTTGGGGCCAATGGGGTGAAATGTGAGTACTTTGGGGGTTGGGACCCACATGAGAAGGGACGTGGACAAACTGGAGAGAGTCCAGCAGAGGGCAATAAAAAAGATTAGGGGACTGAGACACATCACTTATGAGGACCTACAGGACATATCCTGTATGTTAAGCTAAGGCAAAGTTAGCATATCTATATTGTGACCTTTTACTCAGAGAGGAAACTCGACCTTTATCATGTTACTTAAATAGATAAGTACCCATGCCTGTCTAAGACCTTTACCTAGACCAATCGACAATGGAGAATGGCATAGGGGTTTTTTCAGTGTTATACCCACAGATTTAACAGGTACACCACAAGGTAACTTATGTGCATATGTACATGTCATCAACAAGCACAAACATACTAGCCTATGAAGTAAACGTACCCTAATGTTTTGTGGGTGAGGAATGAAATTTGGGCATAGGAGGAAGGATTTCCGGGCCTTGTGCCCTATAAAAGAGGTAACCCACCCCTCTAGAGCACTTTGCTCTATCATTCTGACTTACTTCCTCCACTCTCTCTCTATCTACTATCAGGAGGCTGTACTTGTTCTTAAACTTTAAATTTCAAGGGAACTAGGCTAAGCTCCTTTTCCCTAAGTTTTTATTCTTTGTTTATTAGGTTTTGATTCTAAAGTTTAACATATTCAAGTAAACCCTAAGTAACACTAGCTTTTTCTAAGCACTGCATCTTTCACTTAAGAATTGAGAAACCTGAACTGCAAGGCTGGTCCTGTGTCTCTTACCACCAGGTTATCAAGGAAGGCTGTGAGTATATTAACCAAAACTTTGTTGCATATAATCCCATATGTATCTTCTGAATAGCAGTAATGCAAATGTAACTTTGTAACTCAATTAAATTAAATAAAATGTAAGCTAATAAATTAAATTTTCATCAAATTATCCAAATTAATATTATTAGTATACCCTAAATAAGGCTACATGGGACAGAGAATTGGAGTGCAGAGGGATGAAGGCACTGGCTCTGGGGGTGCAGACTCTGGGGTGGGGTTAGAATGAGACATTGAGGGTGCACTAGAGGACTCAGGATTAGGATAGAGAATTGGGCTGTGAATGCTCTGGAATGAGACCAGGAAAGAGAAAATTGAGATGCAAGAGAGAAATCAAGCTGGAGCAAAAAGCAGAGAAGTGTGCAATTTGAGCTGCAGAGGGAAGAAAAAAGCCTTTGCCTGTCCCCTCTTACCAAAGCATCTAAGAACTAGATGAGAGACATCTTTCCCCCACTGCAACAACAATTCCAGTTAACCTAGACTGAGGGTACGTCTACACTACAGGATAAATTTGAATTAGCTTAAACCGATTTTATAAAACAGATATTATAAAGTCAATTGTGCGCGTCCACACTAGGCACATTAATTCGGTGGTGTGCATCCGTGGTCCGAGGCTAGCTTCGACTTCTGGAGCAGTGCACTGTGGGTAGCTACTGTAAAAGAATGAGGCCAATAACGTCGATTTGCGTCCACATTAACCCTAAATCGATATAGTAATATTGATTTTAGCGTTACTCCTCTCGTTTGGTAGGAGTACAGAATTCGATTTAAAGAGCACTTTAAATTGATTTAAAGTGCATGGTAGTGTGGACGGGTACAGCATTAAATCGATTTAACGCTGCTAAAATCGATGTAACTGTGTAGTGTGGACCAGGCCTGAGAAAGGAACTCTTCTTCTCTGCAGCACTAGCAAACCTGGACTGAGTCATGAACACCTCATTCCACCCCCCACCTCCCACCGGTGTTCCTGGCCTGGGACATGGGAGGGGCTCCTCTCTTCTCCATTTGGGACATGGCGGGATGAGAGAAGTGACAGGGCTTTATGGGAAATCATTATTTGCCTGATTCATGTGCAAATCCTAGTCCTTATTAACCCAAACAAACTGCTTATCTTGCATGCTGATGCCAGTGTGGAAGGTCTGGGAGCAGTCCCGTATCAGGAAGTAGAAGGAAATGTAAATCTGTAGGCTTTGCCAGCTGAGGACTGTCTGATAGCGAAACTCGCTATCCCATCCACCAGCTGCAGTTCTTGGTCTTGAAATGGGCCATCACTGAGAAATTTCAAGACTACTTGTGTGGTGCTCAGTTTCAGGTGTGGACAGAGAACAATCCACTGACTTATGTGTTAACAAGGGCTAAGCTGGATTCTACACAGCAGAGATGGGTGGCAACTTTTGCTAGTCATAACTTGGCATTCAATACCAATGAGTTGGTATAATAAAGAATGTGATTTATCAGGACCACCAATTCTTGGCTGGGGGAGGATGTAAGCAGGGTGAGAATGAACTCTACCCTGCCATCTGTTGGTGATGTGTTGTAAAGGCCTTTAGAGGCTGCTGTCATTTGCATGGTTCCACCTACCCCGGATTGCATGACAGGGGTGCTTGTCCAAAGGATCATTTCGGCTGCTGTGGGATCCTCAGTCTCTTTCTTATTAGGGCAGGGGTAATAAAGTGCAGTTATTCCGGTGATCTGAATCAAGGACAGTAGAACGGAACTTAGCGGTTCATGATTTCGGGATTCACCTGAACCTACATAAATCTCGTTCCAAAACATGGTGAAATAAGAGAGATTGAAAAGGAATATTTGTACTTAGTACTATGGATTTCTTGTGGAATCTCTAAATGCACTTTTTATGTCCTTTGTGTCTCTCCAGTTTAAAAATAGAGTTTTTTATACTTCTAATCCATGTTTAGAGCTAGGCATAGATAAAAAATGGTTAGTGACTAAATGCAGTTGTTAGGTATTCCTAAACAGCTAGGCTGTGGTCTCATTTCTACACGGAAAGTTGAAAACAACTCCCTAGCTGGGGAAAAGACTCCGCACCACTCAGACAGCAAGAAAATTTTGCATAGTGGATTCTGGGAGTTAAGCTGTGGGACACAGCTTTTGTGACACACTCTGAAACCAGATTCTTAGTGACAGGTCAGAGGGTGGGTTTACGCAAATTCTGGCCTCTAGGACCAGAGCTGGGGGGGCAGGGCAGGCCCTTACAACTTTTGTAGCACATGCACCACCTCTGCAATCAACCTTTGCTCCCTCACTCCATAATACCACACACACAGCAGCCTTTAGGCTCTCACAACCAAAACGCACCCTGAAAGAGATCCAATGGCATCAGCTTAAGGCAAACGACTGCACCACTAACAACAGCTCAAAGAGATTCAAAAACACCTGTCTTTACACACCAGGGACAGCAGGAACCAAACCAGCAGACACAAACACGGGCCCGCAAGACCCAAACAAACATCCATTCCAGCCTCCCACAAACCTTAGGCATTGGGAACCCAGACCCCTTAATGATGAGAACTTTTCAGGCGAGGGTGAAGCTCTCAGGCCTCAAATGCCAGGTACAGTTACTCTCTCCTTGATCCAAAACGAACAGCAAAATACACTGCATTACTCCTGCCCCAATAACAAAGAGACTGGGGATCCCACAGCAGCTGAAATGACCATTTGGACAAGCACTCCCATCATGCAATCCAGGGTGGGTGGAACCATGAAAATGTCAGCAGCCTCAAAAGGCCTTTACAACAGATCGCCAACAGATGGCAGGGTAGAGTTCATAGCGACCCTGCTTAAACTAGATTGTGGAAAAGATTAAAAAACACTGAACGTTCAAACTCACCAAATGCGGGTCAATCCATCCTCATCGTCGTATCCGCTCGTTATACTCCACACCTGAACTTAGCCCTCACATGGACAACATACCCTCCTAATTCAGTGTCTGTACGTTAACCTTTTACCCCCAGTCAGGGCTATTGCAGATTAGGTATTCCTCATGCCACCCGATCTTAAACCGAACTTCGCACCCCGTGGGTAATCTGTACGTTGTTCCCTGATCACCAGAAACTTCTGCGCCTAAACGCTGTACCGTACCCTTTTTTTTTTCTTTGAACGTTATCTTAATAAAATGTTGACATTTGTTCGAGATCCCGGCTCCTCTTCCTTTGCAAGGCGTGTGCGTTTGCTCCGGGTTTTAGTCTGCTAAGACAGCGAGGGGGGCCGATGGAGCCAGAGGCGCTTGCCTGCTGCAGACACGGATCCAAGGCTGAACCTCGTCCCCCACCAGCTGAAGGCTTAACTGAAAAGAGTTAAAGAAGTGCTCCCATCTCTGGCACTCAGCTACCCAGCTCCCAGTGGGGTCCAAACCCCAAAGAGATCCCTTTTACCCTGTAGACGCTGTAAAATCCTGTGACCAGGGCAGCTGCCTAGCAGCCTGCGCATCCCCCTGCCAGCGCGAGAGCACGTAAGGCACTGATCTGGATAGTGCCGGCTGGGTGGCAGGGCTGTGAAGAGCCAGCAGAGTGGCGCAGCGGAAGCGTGCTGGGCCCATAACAGAGGTCGATGGCTCGAAACCATCCTGTGCTACGTGTGCATTTGTTTCTTTTTCCCTCTGGGCCTTTCAGCGAGGCGGTGACCAGCAGAGCGGCAAGAGGTGTCTGAGGCGGTGGCCTGCCAGAGAGCTCCCTGGCACCTCTGGCTGCCTGGGCTGAAGGCAAGAGGGAGGTCTGGGTGTGGCAAGGGCCTCCTGTCCCAGAATGAGGCTGCAGTGCTTCCTGGTCCTCTTTTCCTACCCACCCCGGCGGGCTGTGGCAGAACACGAGGGAGGCTCTCGGGGCACTAGGCAGTGCTGTGTGGCTGTCAGGGGAAAGAGCCGAGGCTACTGACTCGACCTGCCATTGACTCGCGTGGCTCTGCGCGCCGTCAGCCGGGGCGGGCCAGGCTGCGCACATGACTCAGGCTTGGGCAGCATGGCCGCTCTTTCCTGATGAGGCATGAGGCAGGCCAAGAGCTTTGCACAGCCTACAGGGAAGTGGGAGGGAGGCGTCTTTGAGCAGGTGTGTCTCGTCCCCTTCTCCCTTGCCGCTTTGGCGGAGGCGGGAAGGGAGCAAAATGTTCCCGGTTGAAAGTTTTTGTGCTCGGCCTCGAGGATTAAGCCTGAGCCTCCGGCACAGCTGCTGGGAGACGGGTTTCTGAATGGCATCCAGCATGCCCTTTGGGCCACCAGCTGAAAGCACTGAGGCCAAGAGGCAGCAAAATGGGACTTTAGAGGCTCCCCACAGGCCTCAGGGAAGCAAGGAAGTAGCACGGGCTCATCACCATCCCCGGGTGGGCTCAAACCACCATCCTTTCGGTTAACAGCCGAACGTGCTAACCCATTGCGCCACAGAGACACGTGTGGGCAAGGCTGTATGGAGCACAAAAGTCGGGAATCAGCACAGGGTACGGTCTAGCATATGCATGCAGCTCTTAGACAAGCAACAGCAAGGAACTGGACTGGTATGCAGTGAAAGTTCTGTGGGAAGGAACCGAAAAGAGCACGGGGGCTGCGGTACAGCACTTGCGTACACTTTCTTTGGCCTGTTTTGCTGGAAGAGTTAGCAGCGCGAAATTCTTAGTCACAGGTCAGCGGGTGGGTTTACGCAAATTCTGGCCTCTAGCACCAGAGCTGGGGGGGCAGGGCAGGCCCCCACAACTTTTGTGGCACATTCACCACCTCTGCAATCAGCCTTTGCTCCCTCACTCCATAACAGCACACACACAGCAGCCTTTTACCTCTCAGAACCAAAACGCACCCTGAAAGAGATCCAATGGCATAAGCTTAAGGCAAACAACTGCAGCACTAAGAACAACAAAGAGATCGAATGGCATAACCCTAACCCTAAGGCAGTGGGGCTCTTCATGGCTGTTTGTTCCACACTTTGATCTCACCCACCATGTATCAAGTGTGAGTTTCTCAGGCACTAGAATAGCCTTAACATGGAGTCTTAGACATTCTCCTTAGGCATCCTGACATTATCTTACCACTCAAGTGTAGTAGAAGCTGCAAACTCTGTATGTCCTTTAGAGCTAACCCTAGGAAAACAGCCAGGATCCCTTGCTTATGCTTAGAAGGTGTGCGGTCTCCCTGAAGTCCAACCAGCATCCGGGGTAGGGACAACAGTTTCTTCCTGACAGAGATTTTTATTCCATTCCCCCAGAGCTCAAGCTGATGGGGGCAAGTGTTTGTGCAGGTCTCTGCCTCCTTGTGGGTGTGTGACGGGGAGCAATCAACCATGTCTTTTGTCCACGGATGATCCACAGTGGCTTGTCTGATGTCTCAGTCAGGGCCTTCTCTTGTTGGAAAGGAGGTGACGCCTCTTCTGGTAAACTAGCATTTCACACTTAGTAATGCTTCTCTCCTGACTGGTGGCAGGGTGGCGGCAAGGGGGTTTACAGCTATAGTGCCAATGCTTATATATCACCTTACAACATGGGCTACGGCTATTATAGGTGAGAAGAATGCATGCAGCAACTCACGAGCTTGTCATAAACTCTAAATACTAAACACATTTTTATAAATCTAAGGCCTGTTTTAACAACAGTAACAAACAAGTGAGAAAGACTAGGTTCCAGCCATGCATTTGTCACTTATCAGTAACGCCACGGGGCCTTGGTATGAGCTGGCACCTGGTCTGCCAGTGTCAGAAGAGTATCTTCCCTCTCTTGTCCCCAGGTGTCTGTACTGGGAGCAGTACTGTTCAACTTATTCATAAATGATCTGGGGAAAGGGGTAAACAGTGAGGTGGCAAAATTTGCAGATGATACAAAATTGCTCAAGATAGTTAAGTCTCAGGCAGACTGCGAAGAGCCATAAAGAGATCTCACAAAACTGGGTGACGGGACAACCAAATGGCACATGAACGTCGGTGCTGTTAAGTGTAAAGTAATACACATTGGAAAACATAATCCCAACTATCCCTATAAAACGATGGGGTCTAAATTAGCTGTTACCACTCGAGAAAGAGATCTGGGAGTCATTGTGGATAGTTCTCTGAAAACATCCACTCAATATGCAGCCGAGTGTTGGGAATCATTAAGAAAGGGATAGGTAAGAAGACTGAAACTATCATATCGCTTCAATAACAATCCATGGTACGCCCACATCTTGAATACTCCGTGCTGATGCCGTTGCCCCAATCTCAAAAAAGATCTATTGGAATGGGAAAGATTCAGAAAAGGACAACAAAGATGATGAGGAGATATGGACCAGCTTCTGTCTAAGAAGAGATTCATGAGATTGGGACTTTTCATCTTGGAAAAGAGATGACTAAAGGGGGACAAGATGGAGGTCTATAAAACCATGACCGGTGTGGAGAAAGTAAATAAGAAAGAAAAGAAAAGCTGTGGCTCTTCGGCAGCAGCTCAACCACACTGCTTCTTCTGCGGCAGTTCGGCGGCGAGTCCTCCCTCCCTTCCTCTTTGGTAGACATTTGGTGGCAGCTCAAAGACTAAGACAGGGAATGGGGGACCCACCGCCGAATTTCCGCAAAAGACCCAGATGTGCTGCCCCGATACCGTACAGGCCGCCCCTTTGAATTGGCTGCTCCAAGCACCTGCTTGCTACGCTGGTGCCTGGAGCCAGCCCTGCTCCCGTGACAAGCAGGGGCTGGTGCAGAGCATGGCAGGGCAGGGAGATGACATCTCCTCTAATAGCGGGGTACTTTCACAGCAAGGGCAGCACCTCCCCGCAGTAGCACAGACCCACCTACTCCTCCTTCTTTCTCCTGACATCAGCACCACCCTTCCCGGCACCGCCTCATGGCAGCATCTGCTTCCAAACTCGCACCAGAAATGGGAAGTCTGGGCCGGGCCTGGCAGCAGCTGTCAGGAAATGGAAGCAGGAGACACGACCACTCCTATTGTGCTGTGGGGCCCCTGGCTGGTGGAAGATGGAGGCAGTGGACACTGCCACTCCCATGGTGCTGTAGGGTTTTCAGGTGGGCTGCCCCCCCTAGGGTTGGGTTCGAGGAGAGGTTTGGCATCTTAAGGGATTGATGGGGGGGTTGCTTGGAGGAGGTTTGAAGACCATCAGCAAAGGGGAAGTTGGACAGTTGCCAGAAAACAAGGGACACAAGGCAGGTGAGGTGATACCTGTTACTGGACCAGCTTTGGAGTCACACAGGGTCTTCTTCATGCAGGGGAAAGGTGCTCAGAGCATCAAAGTTCAGTAGAAGGTGGAACGCTCTGCCCCAAACACCAGACATTCCCCTACTTCCTGGAACAGGGGGGCTGTCCCCACTGTCCTGTAAACAGCCCCACCATGTAACCCAGAGGTGGCTGCATCTTAGCACCAAGACACCAGTGGTCAGAAATGGTACATACAGGCCACTGCCCTATGTGGCCACCAGATGTCACAGACTGTGCACTGTCTGAGCTGGCCCCACAGGTTACTGCCCCAAGAGCTGAGGTACACACAGGCTACTACTCAAACTGGGCACCTGGGGTCACTGCAGCAATGGTTGGGGGGGATACAGCAGGGCACTGCCACACGTGGCCACCAGGTGGCACTGCTGCAATGGTGCAGGTGGGGGGGAGATGATAAACAGGCCACTGCCTGAAGTGGCCACTACTACAATGGCATGGAGAGAAGGGGAAGGAGAAAGCAATAGGGCACTGCCACACCAGGGCACCCCGGGGAGGTCACTGCTCCAATTAGTAGAGATACACATCAGGTAGTGCCCCAGCTGGGGGTCCTACACCAGAGAGCGAGGGGGCTGGGGAGAGAAGAGAAAATCAAAGGCCACTGCCTCACTTAGCCATCGGGGTCACTACCTAAATAGGGGACACACACACAGGGCACTGCCCCACCTGACCAGCAGGGGTCACTGCCCCAATTGGGGGATATACAGAGGGTATTGCCCCACAGGGATGCCAGGGATCAGTGCCTGCCATACCTGGCACATGGGTAGAGGGGATAGGGTGACCAGATGTCCTGATTTTATAGGGACAGTCCTGATATTCGGGGCTTTTTCTTACGTAGGTGCCTATTAGCCTTCACCCCATCCCGATTCTTCACACTTTCTATCTGGTCACCCTGGGCGGAGGGGGAGAGGGGGCTACACAAAGGGCACTGCCATACTTGGCCACCAGTGCACATCCCTAGTGGGGGAGTGATACACACCAGAAGCAGGGCTCACTGCCACAAAGGAGATGAAAGATACCCAAGGCACTGCCTGACACAGCCACCCAGGCACCCTGCCACCTTGGGGAAGCTGAAGAATACAGCTTGGGCAATGACTCCTCTGGCTACCAGTGGTCACAGGCCCAATGCAGGGGTTGCGGGGAGTAAATACACACGGGGACTGCCCCACCTGGGCAACACGAGTCACTGAGATGAGAGTGGGATATGCAGAGGGCACTGCCCCAATGGCTGATATACATACAGAGCCCTGCCTCACCTACCCATCAGCGCTCACAGGCGCAATGGAAGTAGTGGGGGTCACACAGGCAACTTACCTCAGTTGCCACCAGGGGTCACTGCAGCAATGATAGGGGGGATACATGCCAGGCATTGCTGCCCCTCGCCACCAGGAGTCACTGCTCCTACAAGAAGGCACCTACAGGACACTCCCATGCCCGGCCAGCAGGGGTCACTATCGCTGGGGAGGGGCTATGGGAGAAGCAGAGAAAGAGCAACTAACTGCAGTGGGGAAAATCACAATCTACCAGGGAGAAAGAACGGACTCTGCTAGGACATCACACCAACTCCGGCCAGGCTGGATACCAGCAATTCGGGGCTGGAGCAGCTCCAGCTAGAGGCTGGGCGGAGACAGGTGACCTCGGTTTCTGAGCTGAGCAGGCTGCTTTGGCAGCGAGGAGGGACAAGGAACCCCCTAGCCAGGGTATTGCTGCCCAAGGAGGGGGAGATCAGCGGCAGTCTTTGGAGTAGCTGGTTAAGCAGCCGCGAGCCACACTCTTCTCCCTGCCTGAGCTCTCTAGGAGCAAATTACGCACAGGTGTGCGCTGGATGTAGGCACCAGTGTAACAACAGGGCCAGACTCTGCTGAGTGCTGCCTGCGAGAGACAGGGGCAGAGTCAGATAGGCAGATGGGGGCAGGAGATGACAGAGCCAGCGGCCATGTGCTGAACCCATCACAAGTCCAGCCTGTGACATCACCATCCATCCCTGCAGCTCTCCATCTGTCCCGCTGTCCGTC
This sequence comes from Gopherus flavomarginatus, assembly GCF_025201925.1. Lineage (NCBI taxonomy): Eukaryota > Metazoa > Chordata > Testudines > Testudinidae > Gopherus > Gopherus flavomarginatus. The sequence goes on along the minus strand of NC_066620.1, from coordinate 28,884,639 downwards.
CAACCCTCAACCCCTCATCTGTCCCCAATGTATGCCACACACCCCCCTTCACCCATCTGCCTCACACACTCATCTATTTCCTCATGCATCCTGCTGTCCTTCTGATTGTCCCTGCAGTGCACAGCACAAGGAGGCATAGTGGACCCTGAGCGAGGCTTTTGGGTGATACAGTAATGGAGCTAGCAGGTGGTAAGGGGCATCTCTAATCCCAGCCCAACTTCTCCTCTGCCCAAAGCCATGACTGCAAGCCCACCCCTCTCAGTCTCGGACCTCACAGCCCCAAAGACATGAATGGCCACTCATACTGTGACCCAGTTACAGCAATGAGGTCTTCCCAAAGATAGGGGGTGGGAGAAGCAATCCCCTTATCCTGGCAGGCAGGACACATCCTTCCCAGTATGGCAGAGACCCTGCCCGTGGACAGACAGACCCAGCAGAGCCCATAGGAGACTAGGGGAGGGGGAGCAGAGGAAGAGATTGCAGGCAACTGAACATGACAGGTGTCCATGAAAGGAGAGAGAGAGAGAGTGTTTGAGTGAAAGTTGGCCAACACAGAGAGAGAAACCTAGGAGGAAGAAAGAAATTCACAACAGGGAGTCACCCTCATGGATCCAACTTTCTGCTAGGGAGCACACACCACTCCTGGCCAGAGAGATGATCAGCCCTCGCAAATGGCAACATCATCTCCCCTGAAGCACCTGGTTGTCTCCCCAATCCTTGGCACTGTCCAGCATGTCTCCCTCCACAGAACTTACCTGGCCTCATCTTAGACTCCATCTTCATATTGCTCTTCTCCTTCCCAGAGCTCCTGCTCTGCTCCTCAGACCTGTCTGTCCTCAGCTCTGCAGGCAGAGGGGAAGGGGCATGTTGGGAATGCACACGCCCCATTCCAGACACCACACAGCATCCACAGGGCTACCAAAACACCTCATCTTCGGCCAAAACCACACCCCACCCCGAGGGAGCAAAAAGCCTTTGTGAGTACAGCACACACAAGACAGGAAAAGATTAATACCCACACCCAGCCCAGCCAAAGTGGGAGCTTCCTCACCTTCCCGGCCACAGGTCCATGGGGCTCATGGATGGAGAAGTTTGCTGGCTGTGGGGGTCCCTGAAGAACTGGCTCAGCATGTGAATGACTGGGATGTATGTGGGGGCCTGACTGTGGGTTGGGGTGTCCAGAAGGATCTAAGGGAAGGGAATAGGGGGATTAGGGATAGAGGAGAGTGGCGCTACCAAGGTATATTGTGGGAATGTGGGATTTAGAGAGCCCAGAGTGGATGGATGTCGGCGGTTGGATGACCCCACAGTGGTTGAAAAGGAGAACCTGGCAGGTTTGGATGCAGCAGATATTGAAGATGAGGAACCTCACACCCTGGGGATGGACTGGAGGAGTAGGGGGATGGGAAAGTGGGGCCCAGCAATGAGAAATGGGTTGGAGGCAATTAGGGGTGGGGCACTGAGGACGGGGATGGGGGGAGGAGGAGGAGGAAGGGGGGGGTGCTGAGGACGGGAAGGAGGATGTGGGAGATGGGGCAAGAGGAGGTCGGTGTTGGGGTGCTGAGGACGGGGGCGAGAAGGAGGTTGGGAGCGAAGGGAAAGGCCAGGCAGAGTGTACACGATGGGGGAGGGGATGCTGGGGGGCTGAGGGATCACCACATATGGGGGTGGGGCTAGTGAGAGGGTCACAACAGATGGGGAGACACTGGGGGGCAGGTTGGGGGGGCGTGAAGGGGCTGCTGGGGCCCTACAGAGGGAGAGGAGGGGGCGGTGATGGCAGGAGAGTCACAGCGAACGGGGGGGACACTGGGGGGCAGGTTGGGGGAGGTTAAAGGCCCCACGCCGCCGCTTGTGGGGCTGCTCCCAGGCAGCTCAGCCCCCAGCCCTGCTGCTGCCCAGGCCCAGCGGGGGGGGGGGGGGGTGAAGCCCTTTCACTCCGCGCTGCCTCTGCCCCGTGCCCGGCTCCCACGGGCCCGGGGCTGCTCCCGGGGAGGGGCTGGGCCTGGCGCCTGGAACTGGGTGTCTGAGCCCCCGGCCCCTCCGTGCGGAGCCGCCGCTCCCCGTCCCGCCTCAGCGCCCCTCGGCCCAGCCCCGCCCGCCGGCTGCCCCCGAGCCCGCGTCCCCCAGCAGCGCCGGGACGGGTCCCACTGGTGCCCCCCCGACCCCCCGTGGCGGAGGGGGCGGGGGCAGCGAAGCCTCGGGGCGAGGGAACCAGGCCCTCCCCCCACGCGCCGAGTCTCTGTCCCGCGCTCTCTCCGCCAATCAGGGGGCGGGGCTGGGCGCGGCGAACTGACGAGCTACGGCCCCTCCTCCAATAGAGGCCGCGTGTGAGAGGGAGAACTACGCTTCCCAGTGTGCACCGGGAGGGGGCGCGTTGCCTGAGCAACCGTTCGTCACTTCCGCTCTGAGATGAGCCAGGAACTACAACTCCCAGCCTGCCCAGGGGCTCTCCGTCCTCTCGAGCCCAGGTGAGGGCGGGTCCCTGGGTCAACCTGACACCTCCCCCCCCCACAACTCCGCATCCCCGCCCCGCACCCCAGAGAGCCCCGCCCCCCAGGTGCAGTGTATTAACCTGTTCCGCGTGGGAACGTGCTGTGCCGCTTCGCCCCTTGCACCCCCCGCACAAAGCAGCTGATCGGGGTGGGGGCGGGAGAGCGCGGGGGGGCGAAGGCTGCGGACCCGGGGGCAGGTCAGTGCCGGGTCTGTCTCTGTCCGGTGACTTGGTACATTTGTCTGCACCGCGGGGATGTTCCCAGCGCCCCTTGTTCGCTGGGGCTTTAACCCCCCCGTCTGGGTGTGAGCTGGTTTCTGGGGGTGTCCGATGAGCCTTGGAACCGGCTCCTTGTCACTCCCCGAACTCCCACTGTGCCCGGCCACCCAGCCCCGTCCTCCTCCCTCGGGTGAGCCCGGCTTTAACCCCCCTGCAGTGCCAGTGTCACCCGCAGACAAACCTGCCACTTAACTGAATTAATCCTCCTCATTCCCCGAGCTCCGCCCTCCACCCAAAGCCCTGCCCCTGCCCCCTCCTCCAGGGGTCCTGCCCTCACCCTGCCCCTACCCCCGACGTCCGGGCCTCACATCACCTGTTCCCCCAATCCCTGCCCCATTCCCCAAAGCCCTGCCCCCCTCAGGTCCTGCCCCCACAGTGCCCCTACCCCCGACGTCCTGGGGTCCTGCCCCCACACTGCCCCTACCCCCGACGTCCTGGCCTCACATCACCTGTTCCCCCAATCCCTGCCCCATTCCCCAAAGCCCTGCCCCCCTCAGGTCCTGCCCCCACACTGCCCCTACCCCCGACGTCCTGGCCTCACATCACCTGTTCCCCCAATCCCTGCCCCATTCTCCAAAGCCCTGCCCCTGCCCCTTCCTCCAAGGCACCACCTTCGCATTGCCCCTTTTCCCCAATACCCCACTCTAACTCTGCCCCTTCCCCCAAATCCACACTCCTGCATTGCCCCTCCCCAATACACCCCTCCCCTGCGCCCTTTCCCCAAGGACCCACCCCCACCTTCACATTGCCCCTTCCCTTTCCCCCCGAGAGCCTGACCCTGCACTGCCCCTTCCCCTTGAGACCCCTACCCCTACACCACCGATTCACCCGGGACCCCGCCCTCACATTGCCCTGAGACCCTGCCCCTGCACCACCCATTCACCTGGAACCCCACTCCCACATTGCCCCAAGCAGGGGCCAGCTCTAGCAATTTTGCCGCCCCAATCACAGTGGCACGCTGCGGGGGGCCCTCTGCCGCTCGCCGGTCCTGCGGCTCTGGTGGACCTCTCGCAAGCGTCCCTGCGGAGGGATCCAGTGGTCCCACGGCTCCGGTGGACCTCCCGCAGGCATGCCTGCACATGCTCCACTGGAGCCGCGGGACCAGCGGACCCTCCACAGGCACGCCTGCGGGAGGTCCACAGAGCCGCCTGCCGCCCTCCTGGCAACCGGCAGAGCGCCCCCTGTGGCATGCTGCCCCAAGCACGCGCTTGGCATGCTGTGGCCTGGAGCCGGCCCTGGAACCAAGACCCTGCCCCTGCCCCACCCCTTCCGCCTGAGACCCCGCCCCTACACCACCCATTCACCCGGGGCTCCGCCCTCACATTGCCCCGAGACCCCGCCCCTGCACCACCCATTCACCTGGAACCCCGCCCTCACATTGCCCCAGACCCTGCCCCTACACTGCCCCTTAACCCTGAGAACCCGCCTCTACACCACCCATTCACCAGGGACCCTGCCCTCACATTGCCCCGAGACTCTGCCCCCACACCACCCATTCACCTGGAGCCCTGCCCTCACATCGCCCCAAGACCCTACCCCTGCACCGCCCCTTCCCCCTGAGACCCCGCCCCTACACCACCCATTCACCCAATACCCTGTGCTCGCATTGCCCTGAAACCCTACCCCTGCACCACCCCTTCCCCCTGAGACCCCGCCCCTACACCACACATTCACCCGAGACCCTGTGCTCACATTCCTCCAAGGCTCCGCCCCTGCGCCATCTGTTCCCTCTAATCCCTGCTCCCGCATCGTCCCTTCCCCTGAGGCCCTGCCCCTTCCCCTAACCCCCATCTCTGCATCGTCCCTTCCCCTGAGGCCCTGCCCTTCCACCACCCCTACCCCCAGTCCCCGCCCCTTTCCCTGAGACCTCACCCCTGCATCGCCCTTCCCCCCGAGACCCCGCCCCTGCACTGGCCCTTCCCCCAGTCCCAGCCCCCACCTGGCCCCTTCCCTCTAGTCCCCACCCCTTCAGCACCCATTCCCCTGAATCTCCATCCCTACATCACCCCTTTGCCCAAGACCCTACCCACATGCTTCCCCTTTGCCCCGAGACCTTGCTCTCACGCTGCCTCTTCCCCGAAGTCCCCAATGCCACACTGCCCATTCTCCCGATTCCCTGCCCCCGCACCGCCCCTTCCCCCCGAGACCCTGCCCCTGCACCACCCATTCACCTGAGACCCCGCCCTCACATTCCTCCGAGACCCTGCCCCTGCACCACACATTCACCTGAGACCTCGCCCTCACATTCCCCCGAGACCCTGCCCCTGCACCACCCATTCACCTGAGACCCCGCCCTTACACCACCCATTCACCGGGACCCCCCACCTCACATTGCCCCGAGACCCCGCCCCTGCACCACCCATTCACCTGGAACCCCGCGCTCACATTGCCCCGAGACCCCGCCCCTGCACTGCCCCTTCCCCCAGTCCCAGCCCCCGCCTGGCCCCTTCCCTCTAGTCCCCGCCCCTTCAGCACCCATTCCCCTGAATCGTCATCTCTACATCACTCCTTTGCCCAAGACCCCACCCACACGCTTCCCCTTTGCCCTGAGACCCTGCCCTCACACTGCCTCTTCCCCGAAGTCCCCAATGCCACACTGCCCATTCTCCCGATTCCCTGCCCCTGCACCGCCCCTTCCCCCCAAGACCCTGCCCCTGTGCCACCCATTCACCTGAGATCCCGCCCTCACATTCCTCCGAGACCCCGCTCTCCCACTGCTCCTTCTCCTGGGACCCCGCCCCTGCACCACCCATTCACTGAGACCCCGCCCTCACATTCCCCCGAGACCCCGCTCTCCCACTGCTCCTTCTCCTGGGACCCCGCCCCTGCACCACCCATTCACTGAGACCCCGCCCTCACATTCCCCCGAGGCCCCGCCGCTGCACCATCCAGTGACTCAGGAGCAGGCCAGACCTGGGAGGAGGGAGGCAGAAACATGCTTTGCTCTGCCACAGACTTCCTGGGTGTCCTTGGGCACATCACTCAGCCTCTCTGGGCCTCAGTTCTCCCGTCTGGGAAATGGGGCTGGTGGTGCTTCCTACCCTTGCACGAGCCTGGAAGGAGAATTACCCTGCGAATTAGGAAGATGCTCGGATCCTGGAGTAACGGGGGAGGGGCTCAGGGGGAGCATACCTCCTAACCCTGGCTGGGCGCCCCGGTCCCTCGTAGCAGGGGGCTGTGCAGGAGGGTCTCCTTGCAACCATGAGTGGGTGTCTGGTGGGTGCTGTCATCTCTGCCAGAGACCCCCTAGAATCTCACTAGCTTCCTCTGCATGCGGGGAGGGGCTCCCAGGGCCGCCCAGAGGGGGTGGCAAGAGGAACAATTTGCCCCAGGCCCAGGGCTCTGCAGGGGCCCCCACGAGAGTTTTTTGGGGCCCCTGGAGCGGGGTCCTTCACTCGCTCGGGAGCCCCAGAAAACTCTTGCGGGGCTGGGCCCCGGAGCTTCTTCTGCTCTCGGTCTTCACTGGCGGGGGAGTCCTTCCGCTCCGGGGCGGAAGGACCCCCCGCCATCGCATTACCGCCGAAGCGGGACCTGCTGCTGAAGTGCAACCCGGTCTTCGGCGGTAATTTGGCGGCGGGGGGCCCTTCCGTTCTGGGACCTGCCGCCGAAGTGCCCTGAAGACCCGCGGCGTGGCCCCCCTGCCACCGAATTACCGCCGAAGAGCGGGCTGCACTTCGGCAGCGGGTCCCGCTTCGGCGGTAATTCGCCAGCGGGGGGCCCCCGCCGCGGGTCTTCGGGGCACTTCGGCAGTGGGTCCCAGAATGGAAGGGCCCCCCGCCGCCGAACAGGGCCGGCTCTAGACATTTCGCCGCGCGGGGGGCCCCCTGCCGCTTGCCGGTCCCACGGCTCCGGTGGACCTCCCGCAGGCGGTGGGGGGGAGATTCTGTGATGTCAGAGCCCGGGGGGGGAGGGGTTTGAATCACGAATCTGGAGTGGCAGGGCAACCCCCTCCCCCAATCAGATTCCACTAGGGGGCTGGGCTGGGACCTCTAGGGAGGGAGACCCAGGAAAAAACAGCCGCCACTATGGAACCCAGGAGTCCTGACTCCCAGTCCCCCTGCTCTCACCTCTAGACCCACCTCTGCTCCCAGAGCCAGGGATAGAGCCCAACCCCCACCTGCTCTGACCATTAGACTCCATTCCCCTTTTAGGCTCACTGCCTCTTCTATCCACGCAGCCCACCTGTCCATCCCTTTGCTGCAGGTTCCTGGGGTGTCACCCCTGCTCTGCACTCCCTCAGTGCAACCCAAGGCCTTTCCTCCCACCAACAACATTTCCTCTCCCCTCTTGTGCTGGATCATCTGCTTGCCCCCCTGCCTCTTGCGGTGCGCTGTGCGGCATGGCTGGGGATTGTGCAATGGCCCAGCACAAGGCAAGGCAGAACATAAACCACAGGCCCTGCCCTGCCCTGCCCCACCACACCCCACCGGATCTGCCTTCCAGGTGCATTGGAGCCCAGCGCCCTGCACCTGTGCCCTCCTGCCCCACAAGGGGTAAGCTGCAGTCCCCACCATGCTCTGCAGAGGGGAGAAGGGTCAAGCCAACCAGCCCATTTAGGATAGGGGAATCAACACCCTTTTTTCTGCACAGCCACTGACCATCAGCAGGATTCCTCCTTCTCCTCCCTTCTGTGCCTCAGTATGACTAAATCTCTGCACCTAGACAGCCGGTCCATCCGCTGCACCTCAATCCCCCATGCCTGAGCCTCCCTGCCAAAGTCCTGCTCCTGGTTCCATAGAATTAAGTCTCACATCTCACTGGGAACTCGACTTCTTGTGCCCAGAGAGTCTCGACCCCTGTCAGTAGATGATCTAAGTCTGAGAAACACAGTGTCCGTCTTCTCTAAAGAAGTACTTGGAGAGGTTTGTCTTGTGTGACCATGTGGCCTAATGGATAAGGCATCTGACTTTGTATCAGGTGATTGAGAGTTTGAGTCCCCTCGTGGTTGTGCTTGTGCGGTTTTACCATTGTGCTGAAAGTCCTGCTTCCTTTAGAGCTGAAACCTCTTCTTGGTCACTCAGACCAATGCTCCAGCTTCAGCTAGAGCCCTAGGAAGGAGTTGGAGGATGAGCGTCACAAAGGCTGGGGCATGAGCCCCAGGTGCTTCCAGTCTAGCCTTTGCTGTTCCTGACTTGCCAAAGAAACTGGGCGGCTGCCCGGGCTGGCGTGTAGAGCAGTTTCCCTCTTCCAAATGTGCGCCTGTCCCTGTACTTGAGGGGGCTTGGTAAATAGCACCTTGGGAGCCTGAGTGTTTCTCTGCTTCTTGCCAGCCGGGGAAAAGCCTCTTGGGGTAAAATCTCCTGCCCCATTGCAGAAGTGAGCACTGTGAGTGAGAACAGACAGGGGCCACACCAGGGGGCTGGCCCTGCTTTCCTACTGTCTTCTGATGTTGGCCACAGAGCATCAGCAGCTGCCCCGCATGCTGGTCTGCGGGTCGCCTTCAGTGGGTGTTTGGCATGGAAGGGAGCAGGCTGGCTAGGGGTCTTTGTCGCTGTCTGCTGGCCGCACATAGGCATAGTCCTCCCCTCTCCTGAACAGCCAGAGTGAGTCTGTGCTTGAAAGCAGGGACAGAGGAGACTCAAGACAAGAGGGTGAGAAAGACTGAGAAAGGACCTATGAAGACAGCACACACTACAGGGACGCTGCCTGGTGAAGAGATGTGGAGACACCAAGTTGCCCCATTTTTCCTGGTGCCCTACGCAGCTGCGTACTGCTCCAGCCTGATCCCCCGGCTGTCTGAGCCGGCCAGGAAAGCTGCCCCTGCTCCGCCTCTTCCACAAAGCCCTCACCCCTGCTCTGCCCCCATGCCACCTCTTCCCACCGCTGCTCCACTCCATTCCACCCCCACTCCGCCCCTTCCCCTGAGCTACATCCTGGTGGACTGCAGGAGCGATCAGTCTCATCCTGCACTCACCGGGTGGGGGGAAGTGGAACAACCTGGCCCCAGCCTGCTCTGCTCCACCAGCTCCCAGCCATGCCACTGGTGAGTGCTGAGGGGCGTTTCCCCCCACCACCCAAGTTCCAAGGCTGGGAGCAGAGTGCAGCAGGCTGGGGCCGGATCACTCCACTTCCCACTACCCAGTGGAGTGACTTGGGCCCTGCGTTCTCCGCTCTGCCAGCTTGGCACCAAAATGTCTAGGGACAACCCTGAATAGATCATTTTCCCACAGGGACCGATGGCTGTTAGAATAGAGATATTCAGGCTGCTTGTACAGGCCTAGACTTTAAGAATTTAGGTGTATTTTTATCACTTAGCTAGTGACAGGGGTATAAAACAAAGAACCAAAATCCCAGTCTGCCTGTGTCTGGGCCTTCTCTCCCTAGGAGAGTCTGAGCCCTTGTTCGTAGGTGTCATAAACAGATAGTTAAGGGTTAATGTCTCTTTTACCTGTAAAGGGTTAAGAAGCTCCATAAAGCTGGCTGACACCTGACCAGAGAACCAATAGGGGGACAAAGATACTATCAAATCTTGGTGGAGAGAAGTCTTTGTTTGTGCTCTTTGTTTTGGGGGTTGTTCGCTCTTGGGACTAAGAGGGATCAGACGTCCATCCAGGCTCTCCAAATCTTTCTGAATCAGTCTCTCATGTTTCAAACTTGTAAGTAATTAGCCAGGCAAGGCATTAGTCTTATTTTTGTTTTCTCAACTTGTAAATGATCCTTGTTTGCTGAGAGGATTTTACCTCTGCTTGCTGTAACTTTGAACCTAAGGCTAGAGGGGTTTCCTCTGGGCTATATAAATCTGAGTACCCTGTAAAGTATTTTCCATCCTGATTTTACAGAGATGATTTTTATCTTTCTTTCTTTAATTAAAAGTTTTTTCTTTTAAGAACCGGATTGAATTTTCCTTGTTTTAAGATCCAAGGGGATTGGGTCTGCACTCACCAGGGACTGGTGGGGGGAAAGGAGGGGGATGGTTAATTTCTCCTTGTTTTAAGATCCAAGGGGTTTGGATCTGTGTTCACCAGGGAATTGGTGAAGCCTCTCAAGGCTGCCCAGGGAGGGGAATGTTTTGGGGGGACAGGGAGTGATCCAGACACTAACTTCTGGATGGTGGCAGTGTTACCAGATCTAAGCTAGTAATTAAGCTTAGAAGGGTCCATGCAGGTCCCCCACATCTGTACCCTAAAGTTCAGAATGGGGAAAAAACCTGGACAGTAGGCTAAGGCCTTTGGCTAAGCAGCAGGGGCAGCCATACGCTGGGAAGTGAATGGTCACATCCTCACCTCCCAAACCCGTCACACTGAACTAACGTGGGGTTGGGCTGTTAGGAAGACGATCCTGTCCCAATAGTGCCCATCACCACCAGATAAAGAAACAGATCTTAAGGGAGCATCTGGTCTGGCAAGAAATCCCCTCTCAATGGCTGTGGTTGTGAAATCGTCATTTCTGTAGGGTTTATCTTTATGGCCCCCGCTTTTCTGTTGTCAATCTGTCTGGTCCTCTAACTGTTTCTGTCTGCTGCAGAATTAATTTTGCTGGGTGTAAGTTAATTAGGGGACTGGGATGTAATTGGTTAGAGAATTCTGTTACAATAGGTTAGAATTCGTTAATTACATTTCAGTAAAATGATTGGTTAAGGTCTCGCTGAGAATATTACTGTATAAACTGGGGTCAAACAGGCAATGGGCGGGGAAATTGGACTCATGCTTGCTAACGGTGGGATGGGAATAGGGAACGGGGAACAGGGACACAGGCAAGGCTCTGCAGTGTCGGAGCTGGGAAGGGGGACATGGGGTAAACACTCTGCAGTGTCAGAGCTCATAGACTCATAGACTT